>NW_025764363.1:0-294354 GCF_021015755.1 Lentinula edodes
GGTCCAGGGAGGTCCCTAAAGCGTAGGTAGAGGAAGTAGGGTTATGGAACCTAGTAGCGTTGCGTAGGAGGAGTTGTACTCGCTAGAACATCAACAGAAGATCGAATAGGTTGTAGAGAGAGAATGAGTATTGAGTGTATAGCTCTGAGAAGGTATATGCCTGGGAGGGGAGGTCCCGGGAACTGGGGGTAGAGGTGGACATCCTCGAGTGTAATGAGAAGCGGCACGTAGTTCGACATAGGGGGTAGCTTCGACGTTACCTAGATTGAGGTCCCAGAACTTGTGGAACAATTTGGGGAGCTCAAGGAGGTTTGGGAGGTTTAGCTCACCAAGGCATTAGGCGTTGGGGAGCTTTAGTATTGTTTGAGGTAGCTTTGAGACTCACTCGATTGCTTAGACGTGAAGTAAAAGCGTGTATGGATCGTATAGATGATCGTTGAGCCGAGAGACAAGAGTTGAGAGAAACAGAGATAAAGAAACAGAGTGTAAAGAGAAATCCGTATGGTTAGCAGGTACAAGGGACAGGGACTGGACCTATGCAAAAGGGTGTGTGTTCATGTCATATACATGCAATTCACCATACGCTTCCCGGCCCGGCCCGGAGCGGCCGGACTTCGGAGTAATTACCTTGTGACTTATTTATTATTCCGAGCTTTCATCGAGGTCTTATGACTACTGTATTTGGGATGTATATAAGCTAGAATACTTTGTACGTTGTAGTCAAGCTTGAAATCAAGTGTACCATCCTATCCCAGTCTTTAATATCTTCTTTACCCTTTGCTTCCGGACTCCCGGATCATCAGGAACCCCATTTCGGCTGCTCATCCCAATCTTGCACTCTTGCCATTATATTCCCGGGGACACCAACAGTGTGTGAAGGGTGTTGCTAATAGCTTCACCGACGTCCCACTCCCAGTGTGTACTACAGGCCAGTACTCGGCTCCGGACCTCGGAGTCATCCCGGGCCATTCCCGGCCCATATCCGACCTCAGAACCTCTATAGTTATTGACCTGTAGGCACGGTCTTGTCAGTTCAAAATATACCAAGCTGGGGCTTTGGGACATTGCAGCGCTACTTAAATAGGTACGGGAAGTGAACAAGAGAACATCTGGGGACATGAGGCAGCTAATCGAGGGAGGGAGGTAATTGAGATTAATACTTAAAGGGGTTGTTGGTTAGGAGGGTTTTCATATGCATGTCGGGGTGAAGGACATTTGGGTAGGTATGTCAGAAATACTTGGGGAGGTGCCTGGTGGTACTTGGGGAGGTGCAGAGGAGGTACAGGAGGTGGATAGGACGTATGACAACGTATGGTGTCAAGTCCATGCCGCGGGCCTCCATTCCGCCGCTCGGTACTCCGAAGATCTGCTCTTTATTGTAATCTCTCTCCTATTGTTCTTTCTCGCTACACATATCCTTTCGTTCTAGTCTCTCATTATTGTCTTTTACTCTTTCGTTCTAGTCTCTCCTTATTGTCTTTTACTCTACCCTGCAGGTACTACTCGTATAGCTCCTAGTAGTTAGTCTAGCGCTCCGCACCGATGCGCCGTTCCGTAGATATAAATACTGCCTGTACGCTACTGTAGTTCCTCAGTTTAATTATCAACTTAGATCGACTTGGATTCCCTCCTTTACTCTGTGCTCCTCTAAGTCTTCAGGCTCACTGCCTTGAAGTACTCTCTACCCTACCTTAGGACTTATACATCCTCTGGTTCGCTCCTCGTCACCGGCGATACCGCCGCTCCGGCCTGGCTGCTACTTAGCTCCTCTCTCTCTACTCTCGCTCTCCGGGGACTAACGGCGTAACGGCGGTGTTGTTAATAACTTCACTACTGTCCCATTCGTCTTCCGCACTTAGGCACCTTGTAGCTTTGGCACGGTTACACGGTGTACATGATCTTAACAGTATAATTAAACTCAATCCGTTAACGTCGTACTGACATATCATTTTTATGCCTCCGAAAACTCGAGCTCAATCTAGAGCTAACTCCGAAGAAAACACTTTCTTCACTACAGCTCAATCATTTGCCCCATTCTCCGACTCTATCTCTGCCATCGGTCAACCACGTCGCCGTAATCGCGGTTTCGGTCCAGCTACAGTCCCAACTACGTCAACTCTTCCTGAAGCTATGGAAGAGGAACAACAATTCGAATACAGCACCTTGTACACTGGTGACGGACAACCTGTCCAAGTCTTGACCCCTCGCCGTGGACAACCCCCCGTGGTCGCTCCGGCTCGGGGCCGGTCTACTACTCGAATTGATTCCCCAATCCTCCAAGCCATAGCCCGCCGTACGGGTAAACAACCCCAACGTCGTGCTACTTCTGAATCTCCTCGTGACCCACCTCCTCATTTCGATTTGGATACTGGTGATCACGATGATCAAGACCCTCCTGTCGACCCCGACGATCCGGGTGCCGACAACAACAATGACGATTCCGGCGGTTTACCGCGTGGTGAGCCTGGTGACCCCAGTGGACCTGGTGGTCCTGGTGGTCCCGGCGGTCCCGGCGGTCCTGGTGGACCTGGTGGACCTCGTTCTCCCATATCTCCTGACATCCCCAACGAGCAACGTGCTATGTTGGAACTCCTCTCGGGGTTCAAGGGTTCCATTGAGACCCTTGGCACCGTCCTCGCCGCCCTCGGCCGCCCTTCTGACAGCTCTGAATCCAAGAGCAAGGTCAAGGAGCCAGAGGTCTTCGACGGTTCGGATCCCCGAAAACTCAAGACGTTCTTCGTCAATCTCGCCCTGGTCTTTAATGACCGTCCAAAGTACTTCACCGACCAAAGGAAGGTGAACTATACCCTCTCCTATCTCAGTGGGTCAGCCAAAGAATGGTTTGTCCCTGATATCCTCGACCCGGATCTCGACTCGCTGCCGGCCTGGACGTCCTCCTTCAAAGCCCTTGTAAAGGAGCTTCAGGACAATTTCGGCGTTTACGACGCCCAAGGCGAGGCCGAAGATTCTCTCGGTAATCTGAAGATGAAGGAAACCGAGAACATCCGGAAATACAATATCCGGTTCAACACCCTGGCTGCTAGTACCAACTGGGATTCTGCTGCCCTGAAATGGGCTTATGGACGAGGCTTAGCTGAACGCATCAAGGACGAAATGGCGCGTTTGCCCGAGCCGGCGACGCTCGCCGATTATCGTCAAGAAGTTCTTCGTATTGACAATCGTTATTGGAAACGCGAGGAAACTAGAAAGCGTGAGGCTGGTAAGCCTTTTATTGCTCGGAACCCGAAGAAGGGTTCCTCGGACTTCAAGACTGGTTCTACTAACCAGCAAAACAATTCTCAGCCTTCGGGCTCTTCGGCGCCGTTCACGCCGAAACCTAAACCCTTCTCTGGTGGTAAGCCTAACAACAATGGTAAGCCCCAGAATTCTGCGAATTCCGGCCAATCCGGCGGTCAGCGCCCCGCGTTCAACCATCTAGGAGCAGATGGTAAAGTACTTCCCTCCGAACGGGAAAGGAGGATGAAGAACAACCTTTGTCTCTTCTGCGGTGGTAAGCATCAGATTGCTTACTGCAATAAGCGAAAGGCCCGAGAATCGAAGGGCCGCGCTGCCGAGGTTGAAGAAACCCCCGAAGCAACCATTGAGGTTGTTGAAGAGGATTCGGAAAACTAGTCCGCAGCTCTTGTTCCCCGGTACGAAACGGGAGCTGCGTTGATCAGGTTCGTACCTCACCTGGGGAGTTATATCTCAACGCGTCCGCTCTTTCTTCCATTGAACGATCTCTTGTAATATCATTGACTACTGAATTTCCTTTGTCCGATTCGGCCGCGCCGGCCGAACCTATCTCTGCTCTTCTTAAATTTCCTACTCTTGTTGATTCTGGTTCTACTGACTCTTTCATCGATACTCGTTATGTTTCTCAAAATTCCATTCCTACGACCAAAATCTCTCCTGTTAATCTTCGTCTCTTTGATGGTTCATTATCTTCTAAACCCATTACCGATATGGCGAATATCGCCGTTCGGTTCCCTTCTGGCGAGCTGCTTCTATTACCCTTTTATGTTACACATTTAGATTCATCTTGTAAAGCAGTACTAGGTTACAGTTTCTTATCCCGCTACAATCCGTTGATTGACTGGGCATCTCGAAACATTACGTTCCGTAACACTTCACATCCTGATTCTCCACAGACGTCTGTGCCTTCTGCCATCAACCCCGTTGTTGCAAAGGTCGCTGTTCCGCTACCGGAACTTTCGCCGTCGGTTTCACCGACAATTCTGGAGACCCCTCCTGGGGACTCACCTCGCTCTCGCTCTCGCTCCCGCTCTCGGACGTTACGGGCCAAGCCCCTTTCGTCCAAATTCCCTTTTGAACCCATCTATTCTTATCCTACGGTCTCTCAATTCGCTGCTCAACTGGAAACTCCCGAGGTCGACATTGCACTTGTCAGTGCTGCAGTCTTTAACAGGGCTTGCAAGGATGCTGGTATGGAACCCATCTTACTTCGTGCTATCCACTCAGAGGTCGCGGCCCGCGCCGCCGACCGCTCTTCCACCACTCCTACTGTCCCTCCACTCCATCCTTCTATCCCAGAAGAGTACGCAGAATTTGCAGACGTCTTCGACGAGATTGCTGCAGATTCACTTCCTGAACACAGACCTTACGACCTAAAGATTGACTTGGAAGAGGGCGCTTCGCCGCCTCTCGGCCGTATTTACCCTTTGTCTGAAAAGGAGCTAGTCGCCCTTAAAGACTTTATTGACAAACAGCTGGCTACTGGTGCCATCACCCCATCATCCTCTCCTCACGGCGCTCCGGTCCTTTTTGTCCCGAAGAAGGACGGCAAACTTCGCCTTTGCGTCGACTTCCGTGGACTCAATCGTATCACCAAAAAGGATCGTTACCCACTCCCACTCATTTCAGACCTTCTCGACGCTCCGAAAAGAGCTAAAATATATACCAAATTGGATCTCGCTCACGCTTATCATCTGGTCAGAATCGCTGAAGGTGATGAATGGAAGACCACCTTTCGGACCCGTTACGGCTCTTACGAATGGAAGGTCATGCCGTTCGGCCTTACGAACGCCCCTGCGGCTTTCCAGCGGTTTGTTAATGACATCTTCTCTGACATGCTCGATGTCTGTGTCATCGTCTATCTTGACGATATTCTAATCTACTCTGATACGCCAGAAGAACACCGAGAACACGTTAAGGAGGTTCTTCGGCGGTTACGGAAACATCGGCTTTACGCCAACCCCGAGAAGTGCGAATTCAATATGGATACTGTTGAGTATTTGGGTTACATTCTTTCTCCCGACGGATTGACTATGTCCAAGGAGAAAGTTCAGACCGTTCTAGAGTGGCCGGTTCCGAGGAAGGTTAAGGACATTCAGTCCTTCCTGGGTTTTGCAAACTTCTATCGTCGTTTTATTTATAATTATAGTGATATCGTTGTGCCGATGACTCGGCTTACCCGAAAAGGCGCTTCCTGGATCTGGGACAGCAGCTGTCAAGAGGCCTTCGAAAATCTCAAAATCGCTTTCACTTCTGCGCCGATACTGGCCCATTGGGAGCCGAATCGCCCACTTATCGTGGAGACCGACGCTTCCGATTATGCCATTGCGGCTATTCTTTCCATCCAATATGCTGACGGTGAAATTCATCCTTTAGCCTTCCTTTCCAGAACGCTTCATGCGGCGGAACTCAATTACGATACCCACGACAAAGAGCTACTGGCCATCTTCGAGGCTTTTAAAGCTTGGCGTCATTATCTGGAAGGTTCGGGTGATCCGGTGGACGTCGTCACCGATCACAAAAATCTTGAGTATTTCTCTACTACCAAGGTTCTCACCCGCCGACAGGTCCGATGGTCAGAATTTTTACATCAATTTAATATGGTCATTCGCTTCCGACCGGGGAAACTCGGCGAGAAACCTGATTCAATAACTAGACGCTGGGACGTCTACCCTAAAGAGGGGGATATCGGCTACGCCCAAGTGAACCCTCATAACTTTCGCCCTATCTTTACTAACGAACAACTCACTGCGTCCCTTCGAGCTACCTTCCTGGAAGGCCCGGTTTTACGAGCCTCGATTATCATGGATATCGAAGCCCTACACCAAGCTATCATTCTCGCCCTTCCCGCCGACCCGAACTCCGTTGCTGGTTTGGAACTTGCAAAAGATCCTTCCAATGAACGTTGGAGCTTAGGTAGCGACAAGCTACTACGCCTTGACGACCGTATTTATGTCCCTAATCACGGCGATCTTCGCCTTCAAGTCCTTCGCTATTTCCATGATCATCCACTCTCCGGCCATTTCGGCCAGAACCGCACTCTCGAAGCTGTACGTCGTCAATACACCTGGCCCAAGGTCAGAGACTTTGTTCGTGACTACGTTACCTCTTGCACTATCTGTGGTCGCAATAAGCCCCGCCGTCATCGGCCTTACGGCTTGTTGAAACCTCTGCCGGTTCCGGTCCGACCATGGGATTCCATCTCCATGGACTTCATTGAACAACTGCCAATGTCGAATGGTTATACAGCTATCCTAGTCGTCGTGGATCGATCTTCCAAACAAGCTATATTTATTCCAACTCACGACACCATTACTTCCGAACAATTAGCTGAGCTTTTTGTTATTCACGTCTTCTCTAAGCATGGTGTTCCTAATCATGTTACTTCCGATCGTGGTTCCGAATTTGTTTCGGCGTTCTTCCGGGCTCTCGGTAAAGCGCTCTCCATGGAACTTCACTATACCTCTGGATATCATCCGGAAGCCGACGGGCAAACTGAGCGTGTCAATCAGACTCTCGAGCAGTACATCAGGATCTACTGTTCCTACCAACAAGATGACTGGTCACCTTTACTTCCGATCGCCGAGTTCGCCTATAATAACGCTCCCAACGCTTCCACAGGTATTACTCCATTCTTCGCTAACAAAGGATACCACCCAAATATCACCGTTCGGCCCGAGGTCGACATGAAGTCTGACCTAGCCAGAGACTTCGTCGTCAACCTCGATGAACTCCACGTCTTCCTTCGAGAGGAAATCCTTTTAGCTCAGTCTCGTTACAAGGAACAAGCTGACAGGAAAAGAATCTCGCACCCGGAGTTTCCGATCGGCTCCGAAGTATTCGTTCTTGCTAAGCACATTCGTTCTACTCGTCCTACTGAAAAATTCTCAGAAAAATATCTTGGTCCTTTCAAGGTCATCAGTCGACCTGGTACTCTGTCTTACGAGCTCAAACTCCCAGACTATCTTCGCCGCATTCACCCGGTTTTCCACGTCTCACAGCTGGAGCCGGTTACGCCGAATCCGTTCCCGAATCGTACTCAATCTCCTCCACCTCCAATCGAAGTTGATGGTGAAGAGGAGTACAACGTTGCCGAAATCCTCGACTCCAAGTTGGACAGAAGGTACAAACGTTGTCCTCTACGTTATTACATTCGGTGGGCCGGTTATGAAGGTACCGACGATGAGTTCTCCTGGGTTGCCGCTGATGAATTACATGCGGACGAACTGGTACCCGCATTCCACGCTCGATACCCTTTGAAACCTGGACCTTGATCACAAAAAAATCATTTTATTCCTTTCCCCGTTTCCGCCGCGCTCCGCCGAAGTTTACTTCGTGTGTTTAGAGGGTAAACACAATGATAGTAAATTGAGTGTTTATCTCTCTCTCTTATTTGCTTATTATGGTTTCTTTAATCACAGTTTTCACTTAGTTTCCATTTACACTTACACTACTTATACTAAACTAATTTATTTCTTACGCCGCCTCGCGGCCCATTCGCCTTCCGACTTCAAAATTGCGTTGAACAGTTATTTATATACAAAAGTCCAAAAAACAAAACAAGATTATACAGGAGGCAGAGGACTACAAGAAGTTACAAGAAGGGCCGCAGGGCCGATGTCCGATGTCCGTGACTCTACTACTCTACTAACTCCTTCTCTTTTCCTTTGTCAGAGGTCACCGTCTTCGCCGTCGTCGGCGCCGGTGCCTCCCCCTCTCCTCCTTCCTCTACCTCCATCTCTTCTTTTTCCTCCTCCTCTTCTTCGTCACTCTCCCTCACAACCCTCCGCCGCTTCAGCGGACGCCGCCGCTCGGTAGTTTCCCTCGACGGTCCAGCCGTCGCCGATCCTCCTCCCATTCCCATCATTGCCATTCTCGTCTCCATGGCTATCAGGCGGGCATGGTCGTCTTCTTGCCTCCTCAACAGTTGGCGGAGGTATTGGTGGGTTTTCGAGTCCGCCTCTCGTAGCGCCCGGCTGTCCGCCAGACTCTGAGCCATTTGGCTCTCCAAGACGGCAATTCGTTCGCCGGAACCGCCTTCCCGTTGTTTCGAGGTTGTGGGGCGCCCCGAGTAGGAACACCTCACCTTGGCATCGTGACAGGGCTTACAAATAATCGAACTCCTCTTGCCTGCCTGCATTTGGCAAGGGAGTTTTTTGGTCTTGCACCGTTCGCAAGGTGCGCGGTCTTCGTCGTCGTCGTCGTCGTCCCCGTCATCGCCGTCGTCGGGATCTCCGCCCACCGGCTAGAAACAAAAGCGTTAGTAAGGGGAGTGGAACCACAAAACCTTGACTCACCTGGGCATTTGCCTTCCCTTTTCCTTTCGCCGCTCGCCGAAGTTCCACCGTAGGCCTCCTTGGGGAAGCAGACACTTCACTTGGAGAAGTCTCCCTCTGACTTCTGGCGGTCGCCGCCTCGGCCAACAGCCTCCTCCGTTCCAAAACCTCTTCTTCTTGCTGACGAGCCCGAATGGCCCGCTCTCGCGCCTCCTGCGCCGCTCGCTCTCGGACTGCTGCCGCCCTTGCAGCCTTTTCCTCCGCGGCCTTCTTCGCCGCTGCCGCCGCCTTCCTCGCCCTTACTCTTTCTACCCTTTCCTGCGCCTTGCGGATTATGTCGTCCTCGTCCTCTTCCTCCAAACCTTCCTCGTCATGGGCGGTAAGGTCGATGGGTGGCGGTGGGGCGGGTCGTGACCTCGAAGGGCCGGCGGTAGTAGAGACGGTAGTGGTGGTAGTGCGACTAGTCATTGTTCGAACTTAGAAGTTTTGGGAACTTGGGTCTTATCGGCGAAACTATGGGCCTTTTATATGGCAAAATTGCGCACGGACCAGCGAAAATTTTCCTTCAAATTGTACTTGGTGTACGGTGTACCGAAAATTTTCACGGATGACTAACGCCAATTCCCGGTACTAACGGCGTTTGAAAATTTTCCTGCTGACTGATAGGCCAAATTCCCGATGCTGACGGCCATTAAAATTTTTCTTTGGTGACTAACCAACTCCCGGTATTAATGGCTTTCGAGGGCTCAAGCCTAAGAGGGGAATACTGTCAAGTCCATGCCGCGGGCCTCCATTCCGCCGCTCGGTACTCCGAAGATCTGCTCTTTATTGTAATCTCTCTCCTATTGTTCTTTCTCGCTACACATATCCTTTCGTTCTAGTCTCTCATTATTGTCTTTTACTCTTTCGTTCTAGTCTCTCCTTATTGTCTTTTACTCTACCCTGCAGGTACTACTCGTATAGCTCCTAGTAGTTAGTCTAGCGCTCCGCACCGATGCGCCGTTCCGTAGATATAAATACTGCCTGTACGCTACTGTAGTTCCTCAGTTTAATTATCAACTTAGATCGACTTGGATTCCCTCCTTTACTCTGTGCTCCTCTAAGTCTTCAGGCTCACTGCCTTGAAGTACTCTCTACCCTACCTTAGGACTTATACATCCTCTGGTTCGCTCCTCGTCACCGGCGATACCGCCGCTCCGGCCTGGCTGCTACTTAGCTCCTCTCTCTCTACTCTCGCTCTCCGGGGACTAACGGCGTAACGGCGGTGTTGTTAATAACTTCACTACTGTCCCATTCGTCTTCCGCACTTAGGCACCTTGTAGCTTTGGCACGGTTACACGGTGTACATGATCTTAACATATGGCGGGTACTGGGACTGGTCTGGTTGTAGCCAGGGCATGACATTACCCCCCCTTGTAACCCCTTTGCGCCCTCGCAATGGGTAGACGCGTTTTTCTGGGCAGTCACCTGACATTCACATGGTACCTGAAAATTTTCTTGTTGAAGTCCGTCAGATACTTGCTTTTCCCTCTCTTCCACCACCTCAGTTTTACGAGTCAAAACTCCTCTAACTGCGATGTCTCCTCCACCTGCTTGACCTCTTTCACGCACACCGTCTCCTCTGTTACCCACCCTGACCGCTTTGGGAGAGGTACCTTCCCCGGCTCCTGAATCCGATGGGGAGGTGGAAATGGATCAACTGGCCTTCACCATCGAGTCGCTGTCTCGCCCCCAACTCCAGTTGTTTGAGACAGTTTTTAATACTGGCAAGCCACTATCGGGTTATTGTCAGGACGACCCTTTGTGGCCTCTTCTGGCGGAGGTAGCTTCCCCTTGTTCCAACTGTGTAAAGTCCCCAGGCAAATGTAAGGTTCTGCTGAACTCCCCTTGCTGTACCAACTGCTCTGCAAAAAAGACTTGTAGTCTGGGGAAGGTCCTTCGGTATCGGTATTTCACTCATCATTGCAGTCAAGACATTGCATACAGCCGTAGGTTTTTGGAGCTCCATGGAACTCCTATACATCAATCGACATGGGGTATTCCTTTGAGCACCTGGCATCAATACGATGCTGCCCTTCAAGCTCGTACCTCCTCGACCTCCACCCTCCTAGAACTGAACATGCTTGATAAGCAGGATACTGCTGAGACTGATCAGCAAGAGTTCCAGAAGTTCCTCGCTTTGCAACAGGGTGAGGCAGTCGTCGCGGCGAAATGTAAGCGCAATCGTTCCCCTTTGCCTGTGGCTGGTCCTTCCAGCAAAAAGGTTCGGTTGGATGGTTCCAAAAAGTGTTCCCGTCGTAGGACCCCTGTGGAGGGGGCAGCTCAGGAGTCTCCCCGTCATATCCGACTGGTGGTTCCTCCAGGTCATTCAATGGCAGCCTCCACTTCCACTCCTGCTCTCCCTCGCGCCCCTCCCTCCTCCATGGAGGTATCTGTCAGGGATGAACCCGTGCAGGGTCCCAGTGGTTTGGTTCAGTTGGCAGCTGCTGCCGAGGTCCAGTCTGGTGTGGTTCAGCGGCTTGTTTCCCCTTCCCCTGTTATGTCACCTATAAAGGGTATTGGGTCCGACCCCCTTCCTTCCAACATGCCACCCACTTCACGTTCGTTATTAGTACCCCGCACTCTCATCGCCCATCCCTATCGCGCTGAGAATCAGCATCTCCTTGCTTGGGTCCGATCACTAGAGTCCCAGCTTGCCGATTCTCAGCAGGAGAATTCTTCTCTCACCACTGCCCTTCAGGATACTTCCCATGCCCTCGATGCTCGTCAATGGGAGGTCGAACAACTTCGGTCCTCCAGCCACGAGGTCCTTCAGCACAAGGTCGAGTATCGCAGTGTGTTGGACCAGTTCCATGCACTGGACAGGGCTTTATCGGTGTTTCCTGGTCAGGTAAGTCATGATTTAACTGGTATTCACTTCCCTTTTAATTTGACTTCCCCCCTTGTAGACTGTTGTTCAGCGTCTCCAAGCATTGGAGGAGGAGCTTCGCGTTGTAAAAAGGGATCGCGACATTGCGGTGATATGCTGACTCTGGGCTATGCATAAAATGCTAGTGCAAGTTCTAACACTCACACCAACACCAACACAAACCATCATCAAACACTAAGTTCAAGGGGTTTATCATTGAAAAAGCAAGATCACACTGCAACTCTACAAATATCTTCATCATGTGGGTATAATGTATAGGTTGAATAGTTTTTCTTCTCGAGATTCTATCAAACTCGGGCATGCTAAATCTTTCTTTGACTTTATCTGAACTGAACAAAACCTCTGATTTGTATTATACACTACAAGTACAATCCACAGAAAGAGTGTGCACTACTCACAGCACTCTGACTGCTATTAACTCTGAAGCATAATGGTAATCTGTGACTTTGAACTTTCTTTCTTTCTATCTTTCTTAAACTCTAACTTGTTTAAAGTGAAAGTTAACACTGTATCATCTTTGTTTAAAGTGCACTTGTCACTATAGCCAGAAGCTACTAACCAACCAACCAAATCCTCTCAGAAGTGGGGGGGAAAGTGCTTGTTCCCATTTAGAGGCCAGTACCCTCCTTATATATCCTCAAAATAACCCTTAACAACTGATATCAATCATTGTAGCATGTGGAATTCTTGTAGCATGTGCTGATTTTGATGGAAATCATGCTGCATCTCGGAGTAGCATGTGGACCTGTTGTACCATGTGCTACCTTTGATGGAAATCATGCTGTACATCGGAAGGCTTTCCGGATGAGGGACATATGCTAAATCAATTCTGATATTCTCGGAATTAAGTCCAGAGGTCCGGAGTATTGTTATCTTTCAATCTAATCATTCAGCCCTATTGCGATGCTATACAAAGGTGAAGCTCGGAACACTTTAACTCTGCAGATATTGTCATAGTCCAAGTCAAACACAAGTGTGGGTTTTAGTATTAGAGCTTTATTACTTGGAAATACAACTGTATTATGCTATGAAGACCCACTTGAGTGTCATTCAGATGCAATCACTGTGTAGTTCTGTGTGTTTTCTCTGAATACAATGTACTGTTCAGTCTCAGCATCACTGATAGTACTTTACAGTTGAAAATGCATAATTACTGCATTATAGACTCAGATAAAAATGGGTCATATCAGCGGTGGAGGAGCTTTCCACTACTTCCCGTAAGGCTTCTGAGTTAAAGACAGCCCTACTGCAGCAACAGGGTCTGGTAGACGAAACCAATGCTTTGGCGACCCATCAGCGTCGTCGTTTGGAGGAGTTCCGGGAGGAGGCCCATCATACTCGAGATCGTGCCACCTTCGTGGAGCAGATGATCAAGGAGTATCCGGACGAGGGTTTCTACGAGGTGGTTCTACCTCCCCTTTCTCAACTGGAGGAGGACCTTCTCCGTGTCGCCACCTTTGCACACTGCCTTTATCGTTCCAATCCCACCACTGTCCTCCATCATCACAGTCGTTATATCGGTGCCATCATTGAGGCAGTCATTGCCTTTCTCCGACGTGGTCTGGACTCTGACGTCCCTGACGTCATTGCCCACAACTTCCAACTTGCTCTGGATTACATGCAAACAGCCCGGGGTATTCACGGGGATCTTTATATGTGGTCCATCAGCAGCATTCAGTGGTTTTTCAACAACGCGGTGGATGAGGACGAGGGTCTCCATCGCCTGGTGTTAGAGCATTCCCGGTTTGACAACGATGGTCCTTTTCTGACCGCGGCTCAGCATGCCGGTTCCGCAGCCCCTCCCGAGGGTTCAATGGAGCCACCCCTCCATCGTCGGATGTTGGTGCTATCGACCGCCTTTCCTCATCAAGATGGTTCTGAAAGGTGGGACAATGTTGTCCCCGCCATCCCTAGTCTTGACCAGTCAATGGTCGTATGGGAGCAGTTAATGCTGGAGTACCTTCACCACATAACTGATACCCCAATGTCCGTTCCAGTGCCATCGGACGAGCCTCCCTCTGCTGTAGGTGAAGGTGTTTCTTCTCTCCCTGCTTCCTCTCATGTTCCTCTGTTCCTCCCTGAACAGGACTCTCCGACCTCCCCTTCTCCCCCTCCTCCTTCTCCCAGTCTTCCTCTGCTCTTTGGTTCAGTAGCAGATCTAGCCATTGATCTTACTGGGGGTGACGACGAATTGTACGAGCCGGAGGAATCACATCGTGCTCGGGTCTCTGAGGTGGATGGGATGGATGCTGTCCCAAAGGAGGAATTGTTGTAGTACTTCATTGTCATTTCTTGTAATAGATCCTTGTCGCTAAATCATAGAAAATTGAAATGTCTTTTTTGTCTTTTTTTTTAAAGTGAGATCATAGTGAGTCCGAAAATATGTTCTGTCATTAGTTTGTCGTTAGTATCATGGGGTTTTGGTTGTCCCCCTCCCCTCCTGTCTCTCTCTTTAGTCCCCGTACCCCCTTTTGCCCTCTAACGGGTCCTCCTCATCTTCTCGTGCTTCCCTTTCCAGAGAGTCCCAGTGTGCCTGCAATGGCCAGCATTTCCTTGAATGCTTATTGTGCCAGCTCCGCAGCGGTGCAGTGGAACCCGCCATACCTTCCCATCCTACCCAGGAGTTGAATTCGTCGCCGTACCCCTCCCATTTAACCAGGTATTCTATCTCTCTTGGTCGTCCCTTTATTGGTTTTGAATCTAGGATGCTTTCGACGAAGTGTTCCGTCTTCCCTTTTATAAAGACTGGGGGAGGTGGAGAGTTCCGTCGTTTGAACTTATCGTGGAAGTGAGGTTTCAACCTGTCTACATGGAACACATTATGAATCTTGTGGAGGTCCCCAGGGAGGTCCAATCGGTAAGCATGACTCCCTACTTTTGACAAGATTGAGTAGGGGCCTGTCCACTTGTGATCTAGTTTCTTCATAGGTCGCCTAGTCCTGACATTTTCCATATTCAACCAGACGTGATCCCCCTCCTTCCAGTCCGGGGCCTCCTGGCGTTTTTGGTTCGCGTACTTCATATAGGCCTCATTAGCTACCCGGATTCGTTCCTGGAGGTACGCATGTAGTTCCTTGAGGTTGGATGCGTATTTGTTGACCTCCACTCCTTTTACTTGCTCCAGCGTAATAGACAGCTTTGGATGATATCCCTTGTTGGCGAAGAACGGTGAGACACCCGTTGTCGTGTTTGGGGTGTTGTTGTATACAAATTCAGCCATCGGTAGGAGGAGGTCATAGGAGCAATAGATCCGAAGGTATGCCTGCACAGAGTGGTTTACTCGTTCCGTTTGTCCATCTGTCTGGGGATGATATGCAGTAGACAGGCGGGATTCGATCCCTAGTGCCCTACAAAGCTCCCTCCAGAATTGAGACATGAATAGGGAGCCCCGATCTGAAGTTATGTCGGAGGGCATCCCATGCTTTGAGAAGACATGTGTTATGAATAGATTGGCAAAGTCCTCCGCACTATCCGTCGTATGACAAGGAATGTATATGGCCTGTTTGGTGAGTCGGCAGACTACTACGAGAATGGCGTCGTATTTCTCTGGACCTGCCGTGACTGGAAGCTGGGTGATGTGGTCTAGGGAGATTGAGGACCAAGGTTGTTGACCAATTGGTAGTGGACAGAGGTTCCGATAAGGTTTGGAGCAACTGGCTTTGGCTCTCAGACACAAGTGGCAGCTCCGTACATAGTAGTTCACGTCTTTGG
This sequence comes from Lentinula edodes, assembly GCF_021015755.1. Classification (NCBI taxonomy): domain Eukaryota; kingdom Fungi; phylum Basidiomycota; class Agaricomycetes; order Agaricales; family Omphalotaceae; genus Lentinula; species Lentinula edodes. Next base: position 15,172 of record NW_025764363.1, read on the forward strand.
ACAGCCCTTTCCAGAAAAACAGCTGGTTTATGAGCTTCTTGGTGCGTTTCTCCCCCAGGTGTCCCCTCAGTTTATGGTCATGGTACGACTGTAGGACCTCCCTTCGTAGGGTTCCAACATCTGGGACGTATATACGACCTCCCCTCTTTATCAACCCATCCTCCCAAACGAGAGATTCCTCCTCGTTGCGTGCAATCCTCTTCAGTGCTTTGATCATAGTCGTATCCTTGGGAGCTTCCCTTACTCAATTCACTAGGAGGTCCTTGTTCATGAGGATGGTAGCATTCAGACATTCTGGAGGTATGAGTACCCTTTCCCTCCCTGCTAAGACCTGGTCTCTTGAAGCTCCCTTCTTTGGATACATGTCTGATCTCTGGGTGAGCGCGTTCGGCTTGGCTCCCAACATCCCTGGTCGATAGTTGATGACAAAATTGTATCCTGAGAGAAGCTCAGCCCACCGGGCTTGTCGTGCTGTCAGCTGCTTCGTAGTGGTGAAGTACTGGAGGTTGTCATGATCTGAGTATACCTGGATCTGGTGTCGGGATCCTTCGCAGTACGCCCTCCATTGTTTGAAACAATCCACAATAGCTAGGAGCTCCTTATCGTAGATATTGTAGTTCAGTTCCGCGGAGATCATTGACCGCGCATGGAAGGCAATGGGGTGTATCTCCCCTGTTTCAGGATCCAGCTGTGATAGGATCCCTGCTATAGCCAAGTCGGAAGCATCGCATTCGAGGATCACCAGTAGGTCCGGGTTGTAATGTCCCAAAACTGGGGCTTCGGAGAAGGCTGACTTCAGAAGCTCGAAGGCACTGCTGCACTGTGGCGGCCAGTTCCACACTGAGTCTTTTCGGAGGAGCTTCGTGAACACCTTGGTGATTCCCGAGTAGTTGTCTATGAACCTCCTATAGAAGTTTGCGAATCCGAGGAATGCCTGGAGCTCCTTAACCGTCCTTGGTTTTGGCCAGTCCATTACCGCCTTCACTTTCTCTGGGTCCATGGATACCCCCAGTGGTGATATAATCACCCCCAAGTATTCGACAGTGTCGACATGGAACGCACATTTTTCCGGCTTTGCATGGAGGTGGTTCGCTCGTAGTCATTCGAGGAACTTCCTGACGTGTTCCACATGGGATACTTCATCATTGGAATAGATCAGTATGTCGTCCAAGTAGATCACCACGCAAACATCTACCATGTCGTGAAAGATCTTGTTCATGAAGAATTGAAATGCCGAGGGAGCATTTGTGAGCCCAAACGGCATTACCAGGTACTCGAATGACCCATACCGAGTTCAGAAGGCAGTCTTCCACTCGTGTCCCTGGGCTACCCTGACATTGTTGTATCCTGCGCGGAGGTCAATCTTTGTGAAGATCTTTGCCTTCCGCAGTTGATCCACTAAGGTGCCTATCAGTGGTAGAGGATACCTATTCTTCTTCGTGATCTTGTTCAGGGCTCGATAGTCGACACAAAGCCGTTGATATGACCCGTTTTTATTTGAGTCTATAATGCAGTAATTATGCATTTTCAACTGTAAAGTACTATCAGTGATACTGAGATTGGACAGTACATTGTATTCAGAGAAATTACACAGATCTACACAGTGATTGCATCTGAATGACACTTAAGTGGGTCTTCATAGCATAATACAGTTGTATTTCCAAGTAACAAAGCTCTAATACTAAAACCCACACTTGTGTTTGACTTGGACTATGACAATATCTGCAGAATTAAAGTGTTCCGAGCTTCACCTTTGTATAGCATTTCAATAGAGCTGAATGATAAGATTGAAAGATAACAATATTCCGGACCTCTGGAGTTAATTCCGAGAATATCAGGATTGATTTAGCATATGTCCCTCATCCGGAAAGCCTTCCGATGTACAGCATGATTTCCATCAAAGGTAGCACATGGTACAACAGGTCCACATGCTACTCCGAGATGCAGCATGATTTCCATCAAAATCAGCACATGCTACAATGATTGATATCAGTTGTCAAGGGTTGTTTTGAGGATATATAAGGAGGGTGCTGGCCTCTAAATGAGAACAAGCACTTTCCCCCCCACTTCTGAGAGGATTTGGTTGGTTGGTTAGTAGCTTCTGGCTATAGTGACAAGTGCACTTTAAACAAAGATGATACAGTGTTAACTTTCACTTTAAACAAGTTAGAGTTTAAGAAAGATAGAAAGAAAGCAAGTTCAAAGTCACAGATTACCATTATGCTTCAGAGTTAATAGCAGTCAGAGTGCTGTGAGTAGTGCACACTCTTTCTGTGGATTGTACTTGTAGTGTATAATACAAATCAGAGGTTTTGTTCAGTTCAGATAAAGTCAAAGAAAGATTTAGCATGCCCGAGTTTGATAGAATCTCGAGAAGAAAAACTATTCAACCTATACATTATACCCACATGATGTAGATATTTGTAGAGTTGCAGTGTTATCTTGCTTTTTCAATGATAAACCCCCTTGAACTTAGTGTTTGATGATGGTTTGTGTTGGTGCTGGTGTGAGTGTTAAAGCTTGCATTAGCATTTTATGCATAGCCCAGAGTCAGCATATCATATGCGGTGGGCTCCATATGATATGGGTTTCCCTTGTATGGTGGGATCCGATTTTCGTTCCACCACATGGGTACCCACTAAGAGCTGCTTTCTTTGGAACTTGTTACGTCTTATTGAACCCTTGGAAGTCAGACCAGACCTTGAAGGAATCTTGGGTATGTTCAGGCTTTCAATGTCTAAGGTGGGGAGGTCGGGATAAGGTCCGTGTTCCCTCCTTTTCTTCCTCCACCGGACTTTTTGCTTAGCTCCAGGCCAGGAGGAGGATCGTTCCGTGTCCCTACTCTTCCACTTTTGATAGGCCTCCTCTGAATCCTTTGCTGGTTGCGGGGTTACTTTATCCATGGCAGATCGTCCAGCCTCGAAGATTTCCTCCACCTCTTGTTCCGTGCTTTCGCATGTGAATGCTAGCCATTTGTTGATCCCCATAAGGATTGGGTCGTCTGGTCCTAGATCTTTTTCTGAGGGGAATAACTCGTGTGGACCTGGTTGTCTCGCCTCATACTCCTTGTCCTTTACTTCCTCTAGTTTCACCCTTGTCCTTGGAGCTTTAAGGGAAGCTTCTGGAGGTTGTTGCGGAGCTTCAGGAGGTGGTTGGAGAGTTCCTTCATGTATTTCCTCGCCATTTACCCCCCTTCCTAGTTCCTTGGTACCTCCCTCGGCGCCTGGTTGGACAATTTCTGATGCAAGGGCTGCTGAGATTCGGACGTTTCGGTCCTGGAACATCAGGCAAAGTTCCTTCCACTCAATTACTGGGTTGTGCAGGCGTAGCGATGACAGTCCTAGCACAATTGGAGCCGTGGGGTGTAATTGAGTTACTAGGAACTCCACCTTGTGAATTGTTCCATCCACAAAACTGATCTGGTCAGTGTAGGTCTGAGTTATCAATCCTGCGGAGGTAGGTTGCCTGTCGAAGAGCTCCAAAGGGATGCTGTTTGTTGGGTCAACCAAATTTTCGGGATGTCGCATAGCGACGGTTTTGTCTATGACGCATCTAGTTGCTCCACTATCCACTAGTGTGGCGTATTCTTTGTCTTCATTGAGGTCGGAGAACGGAAAGCGTGTAAGGATGATGAAGGAGTTGTAGGATCGGGATGTGAGACGAGCTGGCTGACTCCCCGCGAGTGCAGCTCTTATTGTGGTAGGCAAAGGTGTTGCGGGGCTTCGCAGTTCGCCCTGATCTACCTCGAAGCCCCCTGCCCATTTCCCACTTCGTCCAACAGTTCTTGCTCACCTCCCTTTGGTGAGTCTAAGATGTGAACGTTCCAGAGATCGTCCATTCCTTCCCATTCCTCCACCACGATCCCGGTGCGAATCTGTTCTAAAGGACGAGTTGAATCGTCCTTACGACCTCCCCCTTGGTTGGCCGTCCCTCTTCCTCAAGTTGAATCGGCCTTGGAAGCTCCCTTGATCCTCCGCTGGACTTTCTAATGATTCTGGGTTAGGGCAGTCCTTTGCCCAGTGCTCCTTTTGTCCACAACGCATGCAGAGCGCCTGCCTTCGTCTCCTCCACTTCTCCACTCTTTCCTCCCGGTATCAGTAACTCCTGCCCAGAGGACCGCTTCAGTCCATTCTCCTCCATCCCTGCAGTGGCAGCAATCTTTGTCTTCCTCTTGGTTTTCGCTATCGTAGTTTTCCCCTTTCCCCCAAGCTGCAGATGCCCTCTGTCATCCCTCTTTCCAGTTGGACCTGTTTTGGAACCTTCCTGTCACAGCTGGTTTTGGATTGGAGGTCCAGACGTCAGCTGGATCTCGTTCCCTACGCAAGGGGGACTTGTAAGGAGCTTCGGGTGCTAACTCCAACCCGGGGAAACAACTCAGCCATCCTTGCAGTGTTTTTTCGCCGTGGAGGTTCCTCAAACTCTCTGCTTGCGCGCGTACAGCTCCATCCAACTTCGTGAATACTCGAGTCCATTTGTCGTAGGATCGAGGTTCTTCCCTTCCGGTAACAACCTGTAGAGGCAACCAGGGAGCTACCCCTTTCTTGAGATATGTTACCAGGGCCTTATTGTTAAACCCGGTCAGAGGAGCATATTCATTGAAGCAAATGAAGAAGTTAGCGAAGCTTTCCTCTGGCATCTGCTTCATCCAGGCCAATCTCCTCTTTGCCTCGTCTGCCTCGTCGATGGGTCCGAATTTGGAACCGAATTCTCATTTGAACTCTGTCCAGTCTTCGAGACAGGTGTATTCCCCCCTCAGTCATTGCCGATTCAACGTGTCGAAGTGGGAGAGTGCTGCACCAGTGAGATGGCTGGCTGCTGAAGCGCACTTGTCCTTTTCACGAGCATAGATGGTAGGACATACTCCAAACATCCTTTCCAAACTGAGGACCCATGTCTTCCGTGCAGACCGGTCGTCACCTGTGAAGCTTTCGATCTTACCGACATCGAGCTTCGACTCAATGGTAATCCGATTTTTCTTCTCGTTGCTCTCCCACGTATTCCGTCCCTCGTTGGGAGGTCTAGGAACTACCTTACGGTGCCAACCTTGTCTTGGATCGTAGTACCAGGGTTGGTCCGGGTCATAGCGTGTTGGAGGTACTTCAGGAGCTCCAGTGGGGAGCTCCCCCCTGTCGTCTTCATTCCTCCCACCCTCCCTACTTGACCCAGTGTGTTCCCCTTCGTTGGAACCTTCGGAATCGTTATCACCCGGTCCTCCCGAGGGTGGTAGAGGAGGAGGTGGTGGAGGGGGGGCGCCTCCCCTGCTCCTTCCTACCTGTCCCCGGTGATCCTGTTTGCCCTGGCTTGGGGGTCTTTCTCGATCTCTCGAGTGATTTGAGAGGTGTGGGGGAGGTGCTCTGTTAGGGGGTTTAAACCCTCCTCTGTCTCCTCCACTCGCAGCTATTCCACCGTCCTCCAACACGTACCTTCCTCCCTCTGGTCTCACATACTCTCCGAGCTCTGCTCTTTGCATGTGAGCTCCCCATTCCTGGATGCGCCTCCTATCCTTACTCGGGGTGGCAGGTAGCAGGGCTGATTGTTCCTCCCAAGGGTTCCCCTCCCTAACTCCCATAGAAGTTTGTCTTGTAAAAGGTATTGGCTCCGTAGCTTGCCAACTTCTTGGTTGAGGAACTACAGGAGATGGACCCCCCCTCGTGTTCTCTATCATTTCCATGGGTGCTTGCTCAAATAATCCCGCCGTGTTTCCTGTTTTGGAAGGCGGTCCACCAGTCAGTATTCCCCCCGCTGCGAATCCTTTCCTTACTTCCCGGAGTTGTTCCTGAAGTATCTCAATGACTCGAGCCTGTTGTTGGATAATTACTACCAACTCTTGAGAGCGTGCCGATTCAATGGCCATGCCAGGTTGGTTCATCTGAGCTCCCGTTACAAAGGGAGTTCCAAAAGGAGCTTCCTGCAGGGGTACCGCCTCCTCGTGAACTGCCAACATCCTTCGTTGGTTCTGTTAAGATCATGCAACCCGTGTAACCGTGCCAGAGCCACAAGGTGTCTAAGTGCGGAAGACGAGTGGGACAGTAGTGAAGTTATTAACAACACCGCCGTTACGCCGTTAGTCCCCGGAGAGCGAGAGTAGAGAGAGAGAATCTAAGTAGCAGCCAGGTCGGAGCGGCGGTATCGCCGGTGACGAGGAGCGAACCAGAGGACGTCTAAGTCCTAAGGTTATAATGGGGAGTACTCCAAGGCGTTGAGCCTGAAGACTTAGAGAAGAGTTAAGTTGAGAAGGGAGATCTAAGTTGATAATTAAACTGAGGAACTACAGTAGCGTACAAGCAGTATTTATATCTACAGAGCGGCGCAACGGTGCGGAGCGCCAGACTAGCTACTAGGAGTTATACGTGTAGTCCTGCAGGGTAAAGTAAAAGACAATAAGGAGGGACTAGAATGAAAGGGTATGTGTAGCGAGAAAGAACAATAAGGAAAAGATTATAATAAAGGTGGATCTTCGGAATACCGAGCGGCGGAAAGGAGGCCCAAGGCATGGGCTTGACAGGTTCGCATTGAACCATGTACGAGGTTCCCCAATTATCCGCGACCAGTCTGCGACGGAATTCCAAGGCCCTTTCTAGATTCGATCCAGAAAGTTCCTCCGACAGCATCAGAATGTCTGATTCCGCTAGTAACATCCGGTGTTGGGTCTCCTGAGAACACAACATCGCTTCAGACTCCTCACTTCTCACCAGAAGTTGGTGCATATGCCTCATGGGCGTGTACGTGTACACCATCTGTCCACTACAAACCCGAACAGGGCTATCCTGATCAGGCATTGACTCCACTGGGGCCAGGAGGTGAGCCGTGGAGTCCAATCCCTGAACTCCCGAACCCGGAACCTCTAGCTGAACACCCTCACATTGAGGCACCACTGGAAGCAACCCTTGAAGAGAGTGAAACAGCAGTGGTGGAGGAACCTCCAATACACTGAATCCGAGCCAATCATAAAACTTGTCGGGCATGGGTAAAAGCAGGAATCCCAGAGGAACAGACTGAGGAAGTCTGGTGTGCTGCAGGATTCACTTATTCCCAACAACTCGCAGAGGAAGCCAACCAAGACAAGCCTATTAAAACCTTTGAAGAAATGGTCCCTGAGCAGTACCATGATTTCAAGAAGGTTTTCTCAGAATCTGCCTCCAAACAATTACCAGCCCATCAATGGGATCATGCAATTGATCTCATACTTGGAGCACTGGCAACCATGTGCACCAAGATTTACCCCATGTCCCTAAACAAACAGGAGGAGCTGGATCGCTTCCTGGAAGAAAATCTGCATAAATGCTGCATTGTTCCCTCCAAATCACCCATCTCATCTCCAGTCTTCTTTGTGAAGAAGAAGGATGGGAAACTCCATTTCATACAAGACTACTGGAAACTGAATGAGTATACTGTGAAGAACCGCTACCCCTCCCATTGGTTGCTGATATAATTAGCTGGCTCCAAGGGCTTCGATATTTCACCAAGTTTGATGTCCGCTGGGGTTATAACAACATTCAAATTAAGGAAGGTCACGAATGGAAAGGGGCCTTTGCAACCACACAAGGGCTGTTCAAGCCTAAGGTTATGTTCTTTGGTCTCACCAACTCCCCTGCAATGTTCCAAGCACTTATGAATGCTATATTTGCACACCTCATTGCAGCTGGAAAGGTAGCAGTTTACCTAGACAACATCCTCATCTTTAGCAGTGATCTTCAGGAGCACCGACAAGTGGTATGGGAGGTACTAACCCGGTTGGAGAAGTATGATCTGTACCTATGACCGCAGAAGTGTGAATTCAAACAACAACAGATTGAATATCTAGGGCTTATTATATCGGAAGGGGAGGTGAGAATGGACCCAGTAAAGGTAGCGGCAGTTCGTGACTGGCCAGCCCCCACTAACCTTCAAGAGTTACGAGGGTTCCTTGGATTTGCTAACTTCTACTGGCGCTTTATCCGGAACTTTGCAAGGATAGCCAGGCCCCTGAATGACCTCACCTGGATGGACACCCTCCGATAGGCCTTCATCTCCGCACCCATCTTAGCCCTATGGACACCAGACTGTCATGCCCTGGCGACCACCAGGACAGTCCCAGTACCAGCCACATGCTCTCACACCTCCGCACTTCCGATCCACCTCAGCACCTCCCCAAGACAGTACCATCATTCCCCCGCTTCCACTAAACCTTCCTTGACACGCGTAGCTCCTAAACCTTCCCCGACACGTGTAAGAAGCTGTCAAGCCCATGCCTCGGGCCTCCATTCCGCCGCTCGGCATTCCGAAGATCCACCTTTATTGTAATCTCTTCCTTATTGTTCTTTCTCGCTACACATACCCTTTCACTCTAGTCCCTCTTTATTGTCTTTTACTTTACCCTGCAGGACTACACGTATAACTCCTAGTAGTTAGTCTGGCGCTCCGCCCCGCTGCGCCGCTCCGTAGATATAAATACTGCTTGTACGCTACTGTAGTTCCTCAGTTTAATTATCAACTTAGATCTCCCTTCTCAACTTAACTCTCCTCTAAGTCTTCAGGCTCAACGCCTCGAAGTACGTTCTCCTCGACCTTAGGACTTTAACGTTCTCTGGTCCGCTCCTCGTCATCGGCGATACCGCCGCTCCGACCTGGCTGCTACTTAGCTCCTCTCTCTCTACTCTCGCTCTCCGGGGACTAACGGCGTAACGGCGGTGTTGTTAATAACTTCACTACTGTCCCATTCGTCTTCCGCACTTAGACACCTTGTGACTTTGGCACGGTTACACGGTGTACATGATCTTAACAGTATAATTAAACTCAATCCGTTAACGTCGTACTGACATATCATTTTTTATGCCTCCGAAAACTCGAGCTCAATCTAGAGCTAACTCCGAAGAAAACACTTTCTTCACTACAGCCCAATCATTTGCCCCATTCTCCGACTCTATCTCTGCAATTGGTCAACCACGTCGCCGTAATCGCGGTTTTGGTCCAGCTACAGTCCCTACTACGTCGACTCTTCCTGAAGCCATGGAAGAGGAACAACAATTTGAGTACAGCACTTTGTACACTGGTGACGGACAACCTGTCCAAGTCCTGACCCCTCGCCGTGGACAACCCCCCGTGGTCGCTCCGGCTCGGGGCCGGTCTACTACTCGAATTGATTCTCCAATTCTCCAAGCCATCGCCCGCCGTACGGGTAAACAACCCCAACGTCGCGCTGCTTCCGAATCTCCTCGTGACCCACCTCCTCACTTCGATTTGGACACCGGTGATCACGATGATCAAGACCCTCCTGTCGACCCCGACGATCCGGGCGCCGATAATAACAACGACGATCTGGATGACGATTCCGGCGGTTTACCGCATGGTGAACCTGGTGACCCCAGTGGACCTGGTGGACCTGGTGGTCCCGGCGGTCCCGGCGGTCCTGGTGGACCTGGTGGACCTCGTTCTCCCATATCTCCTGACATCCCCAACGAGCAACGTGCTATGTTGGAACTCCTCTCGGGATTCAAGGGCTCCATTGAGACCCTTGGTACCGTCCTCGCCGCTCTCGGCCGTCCCTCTGACAGCTCTGAATCTAAGAGCAAGGTCAAGGAGCCCGAGGTATTCGACGGTTCGGACCCCCGAAAACTCAAGACGTTCTTCGTCAATCTCGCCCTGGTCTTTAATGACCGTCCAAAGTACTTCACCGACCAACGGAAGGTGAACTATACCCTTTCCTATCTCAGTGGGTCAGCCAAAGAATGGTTTGTCCCTGATATCCTCGATCCGGATCTCGACTCGCTGCCGGCCTGGACGTCCTCCTTCAAGGCCCTGGTAAAGGAGCTTCAGGACAATTTCGGCGTTTACGACGCCCAAGGCGAGGCCGAAGATTCTCTCGGTAATCTGAAGATGAAGGAAACCGAGAACATCCGGAAATACAATATCCGGTTCAACACCCTGGCTGCTAGTACCAACTGGGATTCTGCTGCCCTGAAATGGGCTTATGGACGAGGCTTAGCTGAGCGCATCAAGGACGAAATGGCGCGTTTGCCCGAGCCGGCGACGCTCGCCGATTACCGTCAAGAGGTTCTTCGTATTGACAATCGTTATTGGAAACGCGAGGAAACTAGGAAGCGCGAGGCTGGTAAGCCTTTTGTTGCTCGGAACCCGAAGAAGGGTTCCTCGGACTTTAAGACTGGTTCTACTAACCAGCAAAACAACTCTCAGCCATCTGGCTCTTCGGCGCCGTTCACGCCGAAGCCTAAACCCTTCTCTGGTGGTAAGCCTAATAACAATGGTAAGCCCCAGAACTCTTCGAATTCCGGCCAATCCGGCGGTCAGCGCCCCGCGTTCAACCATCTTGGTGCAGATGGGAAAGTCCTTCCCTCCGAGAAGGAAAGAAGGATGAAGAACAACCTTTGTCTCTTCTGCGGTGGTAAGCATCAGATTGCTGACTGCAATAAGCGAAAGGCCCGAGAATCGAAGGGCCGTGCTGCCGAGGTTGAAGAAACCCCCAAAGCAACCGTAGAGGTTGTTGAAGAGGAATTGGAAAACTAGTCCGCAGCTCTTGTTCCCCAGTACGAAATGGGAGCTGCGTTGATCAGGTTCGTACCTCACCTGGGGAGTTATATCTCAACGCTTCCGCTCTTTCTTCCATTGAACAATCTCTTGTAATATCATTGACTACTGAATTTCCTTTGTCCGATTCGGCCGCGCCGGCCGAACCTATTTCTGCTCTTCTTAAATTTCCTACTCTTGTTGATTCTGGTTCTACTGACTCTTTCATCGATACTCGTTATGTTTCACAAAATTCTATTCCTACGACCAAAATCTCTCCTGTTAATCTTCGTCTCTTTGATGGTTCATTATCTTCTAAACCCATTACCGATATGGCAAATATCGCCGTTCGGTTCCCTTCCGGCGAGCTGCTTCTCTTACCCTTTTATGTTACACATTTAGATTCATCTTGTAAAGCAGTACTAGGTTACAGTTTCTTATCCCGCTACAATCCGTTGATTGACTGGGCATCTCGAAACATTACGTTCCGTAACACTTCACACCTTGATTCTCCACAGACGTCTGTGCCTTCTGCTATCAACCCCGTTGTTGCAAAGGTCGCTGTTCCGCTACCGGAACCTTCGCCGTCGGTTTCACCGACAATTCTGGAGACCCCTCCTGGGGACTCACCTCGCTCTCGCTCTCGCTCCCGCTCTCGGACTTTACGGGCCAAGCCCCTTTCGTCCAAATTCCCCTTTGAACCCATCTACTCTTACCCTACGGTCTCTCAATTCGCTGCTCAACTGGAAACTCCTGAGGTCGACATTGCACTTGTCAGTGCTGCAGTCTTTAACAGGGCTTGCAAGGACGCTGGTATGGAACCCATTCTACTTCGTGCTATCCACTCAGAGGTCGCGGCCCGCGCCGCCGACCGCTCTTCCACCACTCCTACTGTCCCTCCACTCCACCCTTCTATCCCAGAAGAGTACGCAGAGTTTGCAGACGTCTTCGACGAGATTGCTGCAGATTCACTTCCTGAACACAGACCTTACGACCTGAAGATTGACTTAGAAGAGGGCGCTTCGCCGCCTCTCGGCCGTATTTACCCTTTGTCTGAAAAGGAGCTAGTTGCCCTTAAAGACTTTATTGATAAACAGCTGGCTACTGGTGCCATCACCCCATCATCCTCTCCTCACGGCGCTCCGGTCCTTTTTGTCCCGAAGAAAGACGGCAAACTTCGCCTTTGCGTCGATTTCCGTGGACTCAATCGTATCACCAAAAAGGATCATTACCCACTCCCACTCATATCAGATCTTCTCGACGCTCCGAAAAGAGCTAAAATATACACCAAATTGGATCTCGCTCACGCTTATCATCTGGTCAGAATCGCTGAAGGTGACGAATGGAAGACCACCTTTCGGACCCGCTACAGCTCTTACGAATGGAAGGTCATGCCGTTCGGCCTTACGAACGCCCCTGCGGCTTTCCAGCGGTTTGTTAATGACATCTTCTCTGACATGCTCGATGTCTGTGTCATCGTCTATCTTGACGATATTCTGATCTACTCTGATACGCCAGAAGAACACTGAGAACACGTTAAGGAGGTTCTTCGGCGGTTACGGAAACATCAGCTTTACGCCAACCCCGACAAGTGCGAATTCAATATGGATACTGTTGAGTATTTGGGTTATATTCTTTCTCCCGACGGATTGACTATGTCCAAGGAGAAAGTACAGACAGTTCTAGAGTGGCCGGTCCCGAGGAAGGTTAAGGACATTCAGTCCTTTTTGGGTTTTGCAAACTTCTATCGTCGTTTTATTTATAATTATAGTGATATCGTTGTGCCGATGACTCGGCTTACCCGAAAAGGCGCTCCCTGGATCTGGGACAGCAGCTGTCAAGAGGCCTTCGAAAATCTCAAGACTGCTTTCACTTCTGCGCCGATACTGGCCCATTGGGAGCCGAATCGCCCACTTATCGTGGAAACCGACGCTTCCGATTACGCCATTGCGGCTATCCTTTCCATCCAATATGCTGACGGTGAAATTCATCCTCTAGCCTTCCTTTCCAGAACGCTTCATGCGGCGGAACTCAACTACGACACCCACGACAAAGAGCTACTGGCCATCTTCGAGGCCTTTAAAGCTTGGCGTCATTATCTGGAAGGTTCGGGTGATCCGGTGGACGTCGTCACCGATCACAAGAACCTTGAGTATTTCTCTACTACCAAGGTTCTCACACGCCGACAGGTCCGATGGTCAGAATTTTTACATCAATTTAATATGGTCATTCGCTTCCGACCGGGGAAACTCGGCGAGAAACCCGATTCGATAACTAGACGCTGGGACGTCTACCCTAAAGAGGGGGATATCGGCTACGCCCAAGTGAACCCTCATAACTTTCGTCCTATTTTTACTAACGAACAACTCACTGCGTCTCTTCGAGCTACCTTCCTGGAAGGCCCAGCCTTACGAGCCTCGATTATCATGGATATCGAAGCCCTACACCAAGCTATCATTCTCGCCCTTCCCGCCGATCCGAGCTCCGTTGCTGGTTTGGAACTTGCAAAAGATCCTTCCAATGAACGTTGGAGCTTAGGTAGTGACAAGCTACTACGCCTTGACGACCGTATTTATGTCCCTAATCACGGCGACCTTCGCCTTCAAGTCCTCCGCTACTTCCATGATCATCCACTTTCCGGCCATTTCGGCCAGAACCGCACTTTAGAAGCTGTACGTCGTCAATACACCTGGCCTAAGGTCAGAGACTTTGTTCGTGACTACGTTACCTCCTGCACTATCTGTGGTCGCAATAAGCCCCGCCGTCATCGGCCTTACGGCTTGTTGAAACCTCTGCCGGTTCCGGTCCGACCATGGGATTCCATCTCCATGGACTTCATTGAGCAACTGCCAATGTCGAATGGTTACACTGCTATCCTAGTCGTTGTGGATCGATCTTCCAAGCAAGCTATATTTATTCCAACTCACGACACCATTACTTCCGAACAACTAGCTGAGCTTTTTGTTATTCACGTCTTCTCTAAGCATGGTGTCCCTAATCATGTTACTTCCGATCGTGGTTCCGAATTTGTTTCAGCGTTTTTCCGGGCTCTCGGTAAAGCGCTCTCCATGGAACTTCATTATACCTCTGGATATCATCCGGAAGCCGACGGGCAGACCGAGCGTGTCAATCAGACTCTCGAACAGTACATCAGGATCTACTGCTCCTACCAACAAGATGACTGGTCGCCTTTACTCCCGATCGCCGAATTCGCTTATAACAACGCTCCCAATGCTTCCACAGGTATTACTCCATTCTTCGCTAACAAAGGATACCATCCAAATATCACCGTTCGGCCCGAGGTCGATATGAAGTCTGACCTAGCTAGAGACTTCGTCGTTAACCTCGATGAACTCCACGTTTTCCTTCGAGAGGAAATCCTTTTAGCCCAATCTCGTTATAAGGAACAAGCTGACAGGAAAAGAATCTCGCACCCGGAGTTCCCGATCGGCTCCGAAGTATTTGTTCTTGCTAAGCACATTCGCTCTACTCGTCCTACTGAAAAATTCTCAGAAAAATATCTTGGTCCTTTCAAGGTCATCAGTCGACCTGGTACTTTATCTTACGAGCTCAAGCTCCCGGACTATCTTCGCCGCATTCATCCGGTTTTCCACGTCTCACAGCTGGAGCCGGTTACGCCGAATCCTTTCCCGAATCGTACTCAATCTCCTCCACCTCCAATCGAAGTTGATGGTGAAGAGGAGTACAACGTTGCTGAAATTCTGGACTCCAAGCTGGACAGAAGGTATAAACGTTGTCCTCTACGTTACTATATTCGGTGGGCCAGTTATGAAGGTACCGACGATGAATTCTCCTGGGTTGCTGCTGATGAATTACATGCTGATGAACTGGTACCCGCATTCCACGCTCGATACCCTCTGAAACCTGGACCTTGATCACACAAAATCATTTTATTCCTTTCCCCCGTTTTCCGCCGCGCTCCGCCGAAGTTTACTTTGTGCGTTTAGAGGGTAAACACGATGATAGCAAATTGAGTGTTTATCTCTTTCTCTTAATTGCTTACATTCTCCTTCTATCTATTATTTCACTTATATTTCTTTCACACTTAGACTAATTACACTTCGTACTAATTACTTCTTACGCCGCTTCGCGGCCCATTCGCTTTCCGATTTCAAAATCGAGTTAACATTTTTTTATATATACAAAGTCCAAAAAACAAAATTATATAACGAAGGCAGGGCAACAAGAAGAGTACAAGAAGATGGCCGAAGGCCGATGTTCGATGTCCGATGTTACTCTACTCCGCTCTCTCCTTCCCTTTCTCCGACCGGGCCTTCTTCGGCGCCGGTTCTCCCTCTTCCTCTACCTCCTCCTCTCCTTCTCCATCCTCTTCTTCTCCCATCCTCCTATCCTCTTCTTCCTCCTCACTATCCACGACCCTTCTCCTCTTCTTCGGCAGCCGCGAAGGTCCTGGTTCCGGCATCTCCGGTGGCGTTTTCCTCCTTCTCGCGGCGTCCGTCATCAACCAGTCCAACTTGCGGTTGATATGGCGGTTGTAGGTGTTGTCCTTCAACTGGCCCTCTCGAAGCTGCCGGTTGTCTGCCAGCAGCTGAGCCATCTGGCTCTCCAAGATCGCCAGGCGCTCGCCGATCGGTTGTCCTCCCCCCTCTCGCTTCACCGTCGAAGGCCGCCCGGAGTACGAGCATCTGACCTTAGCGTCGTGACAGGGTTTACAAATAATTGAACTCCTCTTGCCAGCCTGCATCTGGCAAGGGATCTTCTTGATCCTGCATCATTCGCAGGGAACTCGCTCATCGTCGTCTTCATCGTCATCATCTCCGCCATCGTCCGGATCTCCGCCGCTAGCCTAAAAAACTTAGAGTTAGTAAGTCGGTGAGGATATGGCAGAAATCACTCACTTCCATCCTCTGTTTGCCCTTGGCTTTCCTAACCACCCGAGGAACTTCTACTTCCACTCGACGAGCGGAAGTAGATGCTTCCCCTGGGGAAGGGCCCCGGCGGTTTCGCGCTGCCGCGGCTGCCGCAATCCTCCTTCTCTTCTCCGCTGCCTCTTCCTCCAATCTTCTGGCATTGGCGGCCCGCTCGGCGACCTCTTGCCTCTGCCTCTCCTCCTCTGCTTTCTGTCTAGCTTCTTCCTCCGCCCTCCTTTTTTCCTCCTTCCTCTTCCGGTTCTTCTCCCTGGTGAGTTGCAATTGGAGCTCGAGCTCCCGTTCCTCGTCAGAAGGATCCGGCGTTGAAGGGCGAGTTGGGGCCGGGGGCGAAGTTGGATGGGCGCCGGTGACCGAAATCGAGCCGACGGTAGTGGTGGTTCTGGTGGTGGTGCGACTAGAGGACATGTGTAGACTTGGAGTTTTGGGAACTTGGCCATAGCGGCAAAACCTGGCCCTTTTTTATAGGGTCAAAACTACGCACGGACCAGCAAGAAATTTTCTTCGAGTTGTACTCGGTTTACGGTGTACCGAAAATTTTCTTGGATGACTAACGATAATCCCCGGTACCAACGGCTTTTGAAAATTTTCCTGCTGACTGACGGGCCAAATTCCCGATGCTGACGGCCTTTAAAATTTTTCCTTGTTGACCAATCAACTCCCGGTATTAATGGCTTTCGAGGGCTCAAGCCTAAGAGGGGGATACTGTCAAGCCCATGCCTCGGGCCTCCATTCCGCCGCTCGGCATTCCGAAGATCCACCTTTATTGTAATCTCTTCCTTATTGTTCTTTCTCGCTACACATACCCTTTCACTCTAGTCCCTCTTTATTGTCTTTTACTTTACCCTGCAGGACTACACGTATAACTCCTAGTAGTTAGTCTGGCGCTCCGCCCCGCTGCGCCGCTCCGTAGATATAAATACTGCTTGTACGCTACTGTAGTTCCTCAGTTTAATTATCAACTTAGATCTCCCTTCTCAACTTAACTCTCCTCTAAGTCTTCAGGCTCAACGCCTCGAAGTACGTTCTCCTCGACCTTAGGACTTGAACGTTCTCTGGTCCGCTCCTCGTCATCGGCGATACCGCCGCTCCGACCTGGCTGCTACTTAGCTCCTCTCTCTCTACTCTCGCTCTCCGGGGACTAACGGCGTAACGGCGGTGTTGTTAATAACTTCACTACTGTCCCATTCGTCTTCCGCACTTAGACACCTTGTGACTTTGGCACGGTTACACGGTGTACATGATCTTAACAGAAGCCCTCTTACCACCAACCCCATTAAGTACTAATCTCGATTACCTGCCTCATGGCCCCTGATGTCCCCTTGTTCACTTCCTGTACCTATTTAAGTAGCTCCGCCACGTCCCCAAGCCCCAGCTTGATATATTTTGAACACACACCCTTTTGCGTAGGTCCAGTCCCTGTCCCTTTGTACCTGCTAACCATACAGATTTCTTTTTACTCTCTGTTTCTTTATCTCAGTTTCTCTCTACTCTCATCTATACGATCCAATACACCCTTTTACTTCAAGTCTAAGCAATCCGAGTGAGTCTCTGAGCTCCCTCGAACAATCCTAAAGCTCCCCAATGCCTAAACGTCTTGGTAATGTCAAAGCTACCCCTTATGTCAAACTACATACTGCTTCTCCGTTACCACCTCCAACACTTGAGGACTTCCACCTCTAAGCCCCAGTTCCCGGGACCTCCCCTCCCAGGCATATATCTTCTCAAGAGCTTACACACCCAGGACCCACTTCCACTATGACCTATTCAATATTACACTGACGTTCTAGCGAGTACAACTCCTACTACGCAACACTACTAGGTTCCGTACTTCTACCTCCCCTCCCTGGACCTTATAGGAACCCCTTCAAGGGTCACATCTCTCTATTCAAGCCACTACTAGGTCATTCCTGTCCTCAGTCGCAGTTCCCGTAGCTCCCTTTGAGCTCCAGCCTGCTCCTAGCATGCTACAACATAAATTCCTTATACCAAAACCTACCCTAAGACCTATTCTGACCCAGGTCTTACATTATACCAAGCTCTCCCGTCACTGAACGGACTCGTTGCGACGTCAACGGAATGACCTTCTAGTTCCAAACTTGAATCGAAGAAACAAAAGAGCACCCTATCTCGTGGAAACATGACACAAGCTCAAAAGCTGAACCAGGCTGCTAGCTCCACTGTCATCACGGTGGCAGCTGGTCAACGCCTGATGTCCCTCCCAGAGCAGCCATTCGGGGATGAACCCGCTAGCAACGTAAGGACCCCCGAGAGACGTCAACCTGTGGTTCAGGAGCCCCCTCCAGTGGACCCTGGGATGGGACCACCACAAAGGAGGTATACCTCCATGGGTTACGCCCAACCTGCCAGTAGTCCCATGGGAGGTTTCGCCTATTCCCCTACCTGGGGAACAAGAGGACCTCCCCCTGGACCAGTACCGCAGCTAGATATGGAATCAGCTTCGAACATAGGTGGAAGAGTCAGCGGCCAAGTAGCCGCTATGGAAAGAATACAAGGGGAAAATGCGGATCCTCTTACAGTACGACAACAGGAGAAACTCCCGGAGAGGGGGGTATCGCCTGCAGCATCCAAACAGTCCCGGGCGTCATCCAGGAGGTTACCTGTACAATCCCTTAACCCTCCTCCGAGACAAGGAAGTTTGCTCCCCAGTCTCCTGAAGAGTCCAGCTATGAATATGCCCAACTGGGAGCGTACTCACGCAATACATCATAGTAGGACCAATTTCCCAGTACAACCATTGTCGGAGATGACGTTGCGACTGGAAGACGTTATTAGAATCCAGGAGTGTATTCCGGAGGACATGGCTATGGTCTTATGGGAGGTCCTGGAGTCGATTGGGATTGAAACATTGGGAGACAGTCTCGAATTTTCAGACCTACGGGTACAGTTCCTAACAGTGGGAACTCAACTGGAAATAGACCTCCCAGAGAAGGCTCAACAGTGGCTGATGACCCTGGCAAACCGATCAGACTTTCTCTGGTTGTACAACGTTCTATTGGACCTGGAGCGGATGTTAGAATTGTTAGAGGCAGAGGCTTGTTACGGACGATCATTCTGAAACTCGAGGGGAATACTTCCCCTCCTCCTTCATACCCATGGAAGAGAGAAGGAGTTCTGCAGTGGGCTACGAATATTGTACCAAGCATCTAATTACGATCAGGAGCCGTACGATTCGAACCTCCCCCTTCGAGGGTTAATATCCCAAACTACCAGGCTATCCAAATACTTCAAAACGCGAATCTAGCGGCAGCGGCAGCTAAAATTGATGAAGAAAGCAATGAGGATGTCAACACAATCTCTGCAAAAAATTGTAGATGTAGGAGATACACCACGGCTCACCTCCTTGCCCCAGTGGAATCAATGCCCAATCAGGATAGTCCTGTCCTGGACTGTAGCGGACAGACGGTGTACACATACATGCCCATGAGGCGTATGCACCAACTTCTGGTGAGGAGTGAGGAGTCCAAAGCAATGTTGTGTTCACAGGACACCTGACATTGGACGTTACTAGCGGAATCAGACACTCTGATGCTGTTGGAGGAACTTTCCAAATCGAATCTAGAAAGGGCCTTGGAATTCTGTCACAGACTGGTTGCGGATAATCGGGGAACCTCATATATGGTTCAATGCGAACCAGAGAGTGCAGGGGAGTTCCCTCTGGAGCAATTTGACCAGAAAATGCAGCTCCATGGATCTGATGGTTGTTTCCTGGCACAGAAACATTCAACACCCAAAAATAACAAGGTTCCTGAATTCCTTAACCCCGGTAATATGGCCATGAGGAGCCCCCAGTTATGCTTGGGGACCTCCCCCACTGTACATGCCCTGGTTCAAAATTCGACTCCTCCCCCCAGAGTTAATCTGCAAACGAAGCCAGCAACACCAGTCTCGACGCAATGATATCAGTTCGGTGAAGTAAGGATGGATGGCGCACAACATTCATCCCGGATCTCTGGACAAGATCTGACAGCTTGGCTGATCCCCAACCCTGTACACGCTCCTCCAAGACTGAGCAATCCATCAGTCATACCCTATCAAGGGTTGGTATCGATGCAGTCTCAGGCAGTGGGAGCAGAGAGTCAAAGGGGTCTGAACCAACGAAGGATGTTGGCAGTTCACAAAGAGGCGGTACCTCCGCAGGAAGCTCCTTTTGGAACTCCCTTTGTAACAGGAGCTTGGATGAACCAACCTGGCATGGTTAGTGACTCGGTACACTCTCAAGAGTCGACAAAAATGATTCAACAACAGTCTTGAGTCATTGAGATGCTTCAGGAACAACTCCGGGAGGTAAGGAAGGGGTTCGCAGCGGAAGGGATACCAACTGGTAGACCGATTTCCAAAACAGGAAATATGGCAGGATTATTTGGGCAAATGACCATGGTAGTGAGAGAGGACACGAGGGGGGGTCCCTCTCCAATAGTTTCCTCTCCGATAGTTCCACAGCCAAGAAGCTGGCAGGCCACGGAGCCAATATCCTTTACTAGACGTACTCCCATGGAAGTTAGGGAAGTGAACCCTCAGGAAGGACAAACAGCCCCGCCACCTGCCACCCCAAGTGTGGACAGATGGCATATTCAGGAATGGGGGGCTCACGTGCAAAGAACAGATCTAGGGGAGTACGTAAGACCAGAGGGAGGAAGGTATGCATTAGAGGATGGAGGAGTAGCCGCAGGTAGAGGAGGTAAGGGAGGGTTTAACCTCCCTGATAGAGGGCCTCCCCCACACCTCTCAAGTCAGTCGAGAGATCGAGAAAGACCTCCGAGCCAGGGAGGATGGGACCAATGGAGACAGGAAGGAAGAAGCGGGGGAGGGCCCTGTCAAGTCCATGCCTCGGGCCTCCATTCCGCCGCTCGGTACTCCGAAGATCTGCCCTTTATTGTAATCTTACTCTTATTGTTCTTTCTCGCTACACATACCCTTTCATTCTAGTCCCTTCTTATTGTCTTTTACTTTACCCTGCAGGTACTACTCGTATAGCTCCTAGTAGTTAGTCTGGCGCTCCGCACCGATGCACCGATCCTTAGATATAAATACTGCCTGTACGCTACTGTAGTTCCTCAGTTTAATTATCAACTTAGATCTCCCTTCTCAACTTAGCTCTTCTCTAAGTCTTCAGGCTCAACGCCTTGGAGTACATTCTACTCGACCTTAGGACTTGAACGTTCTCTGGTCCGCTCCTCGTCATCAGCATTACCGCCGCTCCAACTTGGCTGCTATTTAGCTCCTCCCTCTATACTCTCGATCTCCGGGGACTAACGGCGTAACGGCGGTGTTGTTAATAACTTCACTACTGTCCCACTCGTCTTCCGCACTTAGACACCTTGTGGCCTTGGCACGGTTACACGGTGTACATGATCTTAACAGGCCCCCCCCTCCTCCTCCTCCTCCTCCTCCACCTTCAGGGGGACCGGGTGATAATGACTCCAAAGGTTCCAACAAAGGGGAACATACCCAGTCAAGTAGGAAGGGCAGTAGGGACGAAGAGGACAGAGGGGAGCTTCCCACCGGAGCTCCTGAAGTACCTCTAACCCATTATGACCCTGACCAACCCTGGTACTACGATCCAAGACAAGGTTGGCACTGTAAAGCAGCTCCTAGACCCTCCAATGAAGGATGGAATACATGGGAGAGCAACGAGGAGAAAAATCGAATCACCATCAAGTTGAAACTCGATGTGGGTAAGATCGAGAGCTTCGCAGGTGATGATTGATCTGCATGGAAGACATGGGTCCTCAGTTTGGAGAGGATTTTTGGGGTACGTCCTACCATCTACGCTCGAGAAAAGGACAAATGTGCTTCGGCAGCCAGTCACCTCACTGGCGCTGCACTCTCCCACTTCAATATGTTGAATCGGCAATGTCTGAGGGGGGAGTATACTGTCGTCTCGAGGACTGGACAGAGTTCAAATGGGAGTTCGGTGCCAAATTCGGACCCATCGACGAAGCAGACAAGGCAAGGAGGAGGCTGGCGTGGATGAAACAAATGCCTGAGGAAAGCTTTGCAAATTTCTTCATTCGCTTCAACAAATACGCTCCCCTGACCGGATTTAACAACGAGGCCCTGGTGACATACCTCAAGAAAGGGGTAGCTCCCTGGTTGCCTCTACAGGTTGTTACTGGAAGAGAAGAGCCTCGATCCTACGATGAATGGACTCAAGTGTTCACGAAGCTGGATGGAGCTGTACGTGCGCAAGCGGAGAGCTTGAGGAACCTCCTGTCATGCCCTGACCGCAACCAGACCAACCCCAGCACCAGCCACACGTTCTCACATTCCCAACCTATCTTTGCACCTCCCCAAGACATCCCCGAGACAGTACCACCACTTCCCTGATGTGTACCTACCCAAACGTCTTGACGACCATCCCGACACGCATAGGAAACCCTCCTACCACCAGCCCCATTAAGTACTAATCTCGATCACCTGCCTCTCTTGATTATCTGCCTCATGTCCTCTAGACTCCCTGATGTTCCCCTGTTCACTTCCCGTACCTATTTAAGCAGCTCTGCAACGTTCCCAAGCCCCAGCTTGGTATATTTTGAACACACACCCTTTTGCGTAGGTCCAGTCCCTGTCCCTTTGTACCTGCTAACTATACGGATTTCTCTTTACTCTCTGTTTCTCTATCTCAGTTTCTCTCTACTCTTGTCTCTTGTCTCTCCGATTGTCTGTACGATCCAATATACGCTTTTACTTCAAGTCTAAGCCATCCGAGTGAGTCTCCGAGCTCCCTCAAACAATACTAAAGCTCCCCAACATCTAAACGTCTTGGTGAGCTACCCTCCCCCAAACCTCCTCGAGCTCCCCAGCTGCTCGACAGGCTCTGGGACCTCGATCGAAGTAACGTCGAAGCTACCCCTTATGTCAAACTACGTACCGCTTCTCCGTTACAACCTCCAACACTCGAGGACATCCACCCTCAAGCCCAGTCCCCGGGAACCTACCCTCCCGGGCATATACCTTCTCAGGAGCTTACACACTCGAGGCCCATTTCCACTACGACCTATTTGATATTACGCTGACGTTCTAGCGAGTACAACTCCTACTATGCAACACTACTGGGTTCCGTACTTCTACCTCCCCTCCCTACGCTTTAGGGACCTCCCTGGACCTTATGGGAACCCCTTCAATGGTCACATCTCCCTATCCCAGCCACTACTAGGTCATTCCTGTCCTCGGTCGCGGTTCCTGTAGCTCCCTTTGAGCTCCAGCCTGCTCCTAGCACACTACAACATAAATTCCTCATACCAAACCCTACTCTAAGACCTATTCTGACCCAGGTCTTACACCTCCACAGTGAAAAAACACTGGATGGCTGAGTCGTTTCCCCGGACTGGAGCTAGCACCTGAAGCTCCTTATAAGTCCCCCTTGCATAGAGAGTGAGATCCAGCTGACGTCTGGACCTCCAATCCAAAACCAGCTGTAACAGGGAGGTTCCAAAGCAGGTCCAACTGGAAAGAAGGACGGCAGAGGGCTTCCGCAGCCTGGGGAAGTGAAGAGAACTACGAGGACGGGAGTCGAGAAGAAGAAGATAACTGCTGCCACTGTAGGGACAGAGGAGAATGGACTGAAGCGGTCCTCCGAGCAGGAGTTACCAATACCGGGAGGAAATGGACTCCCAAAGATAGGGCGGAGAAGTGGAAAAGATGAAGACAAGAGCTCTGCATGCATTGTGGAAGAAAGGAGCACTGGGCAAAGGATTGTCCTAACCCAGAATCACTGGAACGGCCAGTGGAGGACCAAGGAAGCTCAGAGAGAGCTTCCAAGGCCGATTCAACTCGAGGAAGAGGGACGGTCAATCAAGGCGGAGGTCGTAAGGACAATTCAACTCGTCCTTTAGAAAGGATTCGCGCCGGGATCGTGGTGGAGGAATGGGAGGAAATGGACAACATCTGGAGTATTCACATCTTAGACTCACCAAAGGAAGGTGAACAAGAACTGTTGGACAAAGTGGGAAATGGGAAGGGGGCTTTGAGGTAGATCAGAGCGAACTGCGAAGCCCCGCAACACCTTTGCCTACCAAAATAAGAGCTGCACTCGCGGGGAGTCAGCCAGCTCGTCTCACATCCCAGTCCTATAACTCCTTCATCATCCTTACACGCTTTCCATTCTCCGACCTCGATGAAGACAAAGAATACGCCGCACTAGTGGATAGTGGAGCAACTAAATGCTTCATAGACAAAACCGTCACTATGCGACACCCCAAAAACCTGGTTGACTTAACAAACAGCATTCCTTTGGAGCTGTTCAATGGGCAACCGACCTCCACAGGATTGATAACTCAGACCTACACTGACCAGATCAGCTTTGCAGATGGAACAATTCACAAGGTAGAGCTCCTAGTAACTCGATTACACCCCACGGCTCCAATTGTACTAGGACTACCGTGGCTATGCATGCACAACCCAGTAATTGACTGGAAGGAACTTTGCCTGACATTCCAGGAACGAAATGTCCGAATCTCAGCAGCCCTTGCATCGGAAATTGTCCAACCAGGCGCCAAGGGAGGTACTGAGGAGCTAGAAAGGGGGGTAAATGGCGAGAAAATACACAAAGGAACTCTCCAACCATCTCCTGAAGTTCCTCAACAACCTCCTGAAGCTCCTCTTAAAGCTCCAAGGACAAAGGTGAAGTTGGAGGAAGTGAAGAACAAGGAGTATGAGTCAAGACAACCGGGTCCACACGAGTTATTCCCCTCAGACAAAAACCTAGGGCCAGACGATCCAATCCTTATGGGGATCAACGGATGGCTAGTGTTCGGGAGCGAAAGCACAGAACAAGAGGTGGGGGAAACCCTCGAGGCAGGACGATCTGCCATGGAGGCAGGAACCCCACAACCAGCGAAGGATTCAGAGGAGGCCTATCAAAAGTGGAAGAGTAGAGACACGGAATGATCCTCTTCCTGGCCTGGGGCAAACAAAAAGTCAGGTGGAGGAAGAAAAGGAGGAAGCATGGACCTTACCCCGATCTCCCCACCTTAGACATCAAAAGTCTGAACATACCCAAGATTCCTTCAAGGTCTGGTCTGACTCCCAAGGGTTCAATAAGGCATAACAATTTCCGAAGAAAGCAGCTCATAGCGGGTACCTATGTGGTGGAACAAAAATCGGACCCCACCATACAACGGAAGCCCATCAGCTTAATAGGAGCTGCTGGGATGGATCGCCTACTGAGGGAGGGAACCCTAGCATATTTCCTTCATATATCGCCTATGAAGGAAGAGTCCCCTACCGAAGAAATGCTCCGGGCAAGTGATAGCAGCTCCCCAGAGGAAGTGCAGCAACCAAAGGATCCTGAGAGTGGGAACCCTAGTCCGGAACAAGGGGAGGTCATCAAGGAACTCGACGAAGAAGCATCGAAGCGCTAGGAGACGGAGAAGTTAAAGAAATCCATTCCCGTCCAATACCAGGACTACCTGGACATATTCTCACCCAGAGAAGCAAGGATGCTACCTCCACACTGACCTTACGATATCAAAATCGAAATGGAAGGGGATGCGATACCTCCCATAGGGAAGCTCTACAACATGTCTGAGAAGGAGCTGAAATCTCTTAAGGAGTACATCAACGAGATGTTGGGGAAGGGGTTCATACAATCCTCCAGCTCCCCCGCGGGAGCTCCCATCTTGTTTGCCAAGAAAAAGGATGGTACCCTACGAGACTCTGCATCGACTATCGAGCCCTAAACAAGATCACAAAGAAAAATAGGTATCCCCTCCCACTGATAGGCACCTTAGTGGATCAACTGCGGAAGGCTAAGATCTTTACAAAGATCGACCTCTGCGCAGGATACAACAATGTCAGGGTAGCCCAGGGACACGAGTGGAAGACTGCCTTCCGAACTCAGTATGGGTCATTCAAGTACCTGGTAATGCCATTTGGGCTCACAAATGCTCCGTCCGCATTTCAATTCTTCATGAACGAGATCTTTCACGATATGGTGGACGTTTGTGTGGTGATTTATCTGGACAACATACTGATTTACTCAGACGATGAGGAGTCCCATGTGGAGCAAGTCAGGAAGGTCCTGGAACGATTATGGGCCAACCATCTCCATGCAAAGCCGGAAAAATGTGCATTCCATGTCAACACCGTTGAGTACTTGGGGGTGATTATATCACCACGGGGGGTATCTATGGACCCAGAAAAGGTGAAAGCGGTGATGGACTGGCCAAGACCTAGAACGGTGAAGGAACTCCAGGCATTCCTGGGATTCGCGAACTTCTATAGGAGGTTCATAGACAACTACTCGGGAATTACCAAGGTGTTCACGAAGCTCCTACGGAAAGATCCATGTGGAACTGGACCACACAGTGTAGCAGTGCTTTTGATCTGCTGAAATCAGCATTCTCGGAGGCTCCAGTCTTAGGACACTACAACCCGGACCTACTGGTGGTCCTCAAATGCGACGCTTCCGACTTGGCGATAGCAGGGATCCTATCACAGTTGGACCCAGAAACAGGGGAGATACACCCTATCGCCTTTCATGCACGCTCCATGATTGCCGCAGAGTTAAACTACGACATATATGATAAAGAGCTCCTAGCCATCATGGACTGCTTCAAACAATGGAGAGCATATTGCAAAGGATCTCGACACCAGATTCAGGTATACTCGGACCACAACAATCTCCAATACTTCTCCACGACGAAGCAATTGACAGCACGACAAGCCCGGTGGGCAGAGCTCCTTTCAGGTTACAATTTTGTCATCAACTATCGGCCAGGGAGCTTTGCAGGGTACTAGGTATTGAATCCTGCCTATCTACTGCATATCATCCCCAAACAGATGGACAGACAGAGCGAGTAAACCAATCTGTGTGTCATAAAGTATGCAGCCCCTATCATTTTCCCTTTCTCACCGTCTCGACGCCTTTACTTGTACGATACATCATCCCATCGCTGTCAACCCCCATCGATTACTGATCTATCGATTACTGATCCACCTGACCCACCTTCTCTTTCTATCGGCTTCCGCCACCTTCCTTGCCCCTGAACTGTACAGTATTACATCGTTGTTTCTTGCAGATCGGATTATGTATATATAGCCAACCCTCCACAGCCTGGTCCCTTATCTTGACCTCTCTGTCATTATCTGGGACCAGGTATGTGTTTACTTACTATTACCTATGACTACGATACTCAATATATCTCTGTCATTATCTGGGACCAGTTTGCCTCCGCTCCGCTTAGTCGCTCCGCCTTGCTGACCTGCTTAGTTGCTCCGCCTCATTGCCTTGCTTAGTCACTCCACTTTCCTGCTCCGCTAGTCACTCCGCCTCTGCCGCTTCGTGACACGCACCTCCATCTCATACAACTCATTGTGGTCGCCAGTAAGGTCTATGGATAAAGGGGCGACAGACCCAAAAGGGGAGGCAGAACTGGAGAAGGGGGAGGAGGAGAAGGAGAGGTAGGAGACTCCTGCTCAGGCAGGAACAGTGGAACTTGAAGAGAGGAAGGAGGCCCACTTTCTCCCAGTGGTTGCTCCACAACCATGTCCGACAACTCGACACCTGGATCCACTGACATGGGGGCTGGCTCGTCCGGGCCCAACAGCGGAGTATCAGTGATGTGGTGGATATACTCCAGCATCAACTGCTCCCATGTGATAGTCAGCTTGTTAAGACTAGGAATGGCGGGGACAACATCGTCCCACCTTCCAGCGCCATCACGATGAGGAAAGGCGGTGGATAGTGCCAACATCCAACGATGGAGGGGCGGCTCCAACAATCCCTTGGGAGGGGCTGCAAAACTGGCGTGCTGAGCCGCGGTCAGGAAAGGACCATCGTTGTCAAATCAGGAGTGCTCCAACACCACGACCTTCATCCTCATCCACCGCGTTGTTAAAAAACCACTGAATGCTGCTGATGGACCGCATATAGAGATCCCCATGAATACCTTGGGCTGTTTGCATGTAGTCCAAAGCGAGCCAGAAGTTATGGGCAACAATGTTGGGGTCGTCAGAGTCCAAACCACGTCGAAGAAAGGCAACAACTGCCTCGATAATGGCACCAATATAATGACTGTGATGATGGAGGACCATGGCAGGATCAGAACGATAGAGACAATGAGCAAAGGTGGCAATATGTCGAGTGTCCTTGTTGGCCCTTTTGAGATCTCCCTCCAGTTGCGAAAGGGAGGTAAAACCACCTCATAGAAACCCTCGTCCGGGTACTCCTTGATCATCTGTTCTATGAAGGTGGCACGATCACGAGTACGATGGACCTCCTCCCGTAACTCCTCCAAATGATGATGCTGACGGGTCGCCAAAGCATTGGTCTCGTCTACCAGACCCTGTTGCTACATTAGAGCTGTCTCCAACTCGGAACTCTTGCGGGAGGCAGTGGAAAGCTTCCCCATGGCGACGTCGTGATCCCTTTTCACAACACGAAGCTCCTCCTCCAATGCTTGGAAACACTGAAAAACAGTCTACCAGGAGGAAGTCAAATCAAAAAGGAAGTGAATACCAGTTAGGCATGACTTACCTGACCAGGAAGCCCCGATAAAGCCCTGTCCAGTGCACTGAACTGGTCCAAAACATTACGATACTTGACTTCGTGCTGAAGGACCTCGTGGCTGGAGGTCCGAAGTTGTTCGACCTCCCGCTGACAAAAGCATCAAGGGCGTGGGAAGTGTCCCGAAGAGCAGTGGTTAGGGAAGAATTCTCCTGCTGAGAATCAGCAAGCTGGGACTCTAGTGACTGGACCCAAGCAAGCAGACTCTGATTCTCAGCGCGATAGGGAGGGGCGGTGAGGGTGCGGGGTACCAATAACGAACGCGAAGTGGGCAGCATGTTGGAAGGAAGGGGGTCTGAGCCAGTACCATTTATAGGCGACGTAACCGGGAGAGGGGAAACAAACCGCTGAACCTCACTGGACTGGGCCTCGGCAGCAGCTGCCAACTGAACCAAACCACTGGAACCCTGCACAGGTTCATCCCTGACACATACCTCCATGGAGGAGGGAAGGGCGCGAAGGGGAGCAGGAGTGGAAGTGGAAGCTGCTGTTGACCGACCTGGAGGAACCACCAGTCGAACACAACGGGGAGACTCCTGAGCTGCCTCCTCCACAGGGGACCTACGACAGGAACACTTTTTGGAACTGTCCAACTGAACCCTTTTGCTGGAAGGACCAGCCACTGTTAAAGTCATGACTGAAAACAAAGTGACCAGACTGGGGATTGAACCCAGGACCTTCTGGTTATATTCCAGATGCTCTAACCAACTGAGCTATCCGACCTTGGTTCAACTAATGAGGCTTATGCATATAGTGACACTGACAGTCCAATCAACACTTTTAGGTCTTACACTGTCTTCTGCCTTGGATGATATGGATATGTATAATCAGCATTTGCCCCTCATCAGGGTGTCAGGATTGGAATTAGTCATCAATCCTAACAGCCACAGGCAAAGGGGAATGGTCGCGCTTACGTCTAGCCGCAACGACTGCCTCACCCTGTTGCAAAGCGAGGAACTTCCACAGCTCTTGCTGGTCAGCATCAGCAGTATCCTGCTCATCAAGCATGTCCAATTCTAGAAGGGTGGAGGTCGAAGAGGTGTGAGCATAAAGGGCAGCATCGTATTGACGCCAGGTGCTCAAAGGAATACCCCACGTTGATTGATGTGCAGGAGGTCCATGGAGCTCCAAAAACCTATGGTTGTATGCAATATCTTGACTGCAGCGACGAGCGAAATACTGATACCAAAGGATCTTCCCCTTTCACAGAGCAACTGGTACATCGAGGGGAGTTCGGCAGAACCTTACATTTACCCGGAAATTTTACACAGTTTGAGCAAGGGGAAGCTACCTCTGCCAAAAGAGGCCACAAAGGGTCGTCCTGACAATAACCCGATAGCGGCTTGCCAGTATTAAAGACCATCTCGAACAACTGGAGTTGTGGACGAGACAGTGACTCCAGGATGAAGGCTAGTTGATCCGTTTCGACCTCCCCATTGTATTCAGGATCCAGGGAAGGTACCTCCCCCAAAGCGGTAAGGGTAGGTAACAGAGGATAAGTGGTGCGAGAAATAGGACGAGCAGGTGTAGAGGACATTGCAGTTAGAACAGTTTTGACTCGTAAAACTGAGGTGGTGGAAGAGAGGGAAAAGCAAGTATCTGACGGACTTCGACAAGAAAATTTTCAGGTACCACGTGAATGTCAGGTGACTTCCCAGAAAACGCGCCTACCCATTGCGAGGGCACAAAGGGGTTAAAGGGGGGGTAATGTCATGCCCTGGCGACCACCAGGACAGTCCCAGTACTAGCCACATGCTCTCACACCTCCGCACTTCTGATTCACCTCGGCACCTCCCCAAGACAGTACCATCATTCCCCCACTTCCACTAAACCTTCCTTGACACGCGTAACTCCTAAACCTTCCCCAACACGTGTAAGAAGCCCTCCTACCACCAACCCCATTAAGTACTAATCTCGATTACCTGCCTCATGGCCCCTGATGTCCCCTTGTTCACTTCCTGTACCTATTTCAGTAGCTCCGCCACGCCCCCAAGCCCCAGCTTGGTATATTTTGAACACACACCCTTTTGCATAGGTCCAGTCCCTGTCCGTTTGTACCTGCTAACCATACGGATTTCTCTTTACTCTCTGTTTCTTTATCTCAGTTTCTCTCTACTCTCGTCTGTTGTCTCTACTCTCATCTATACGATCCAATACACGCTTTTACTTCAAGTCTAAGCAATCCGAGTGAGTCTCCAAGCTCCCTCGAACAATCCTAAAGCTCCCCAATGCCTAAACGTCTTGGTAATGTCAAAGCTACCCCTTATGTCAAACTACATACTGCTTCTCCGTTACCACCTCCAACACTCGAGGACATCCACCTCTAAGCCCCAGTTCCCGGGACCTCCCCTCCCAGGCATATATCTTCTCAAGAGCTTACACACCCGGGACCCACTTCCACTACGACCTATTCGATATTACGCTGACATTCTAGCGAGTACAACTCCTACTATGCAACACTACTAGGTTCCGTACTTCTACCTCCCCTCCCTACACTTTAGGGACCTTCCTGGACCTTATAGGAACCCCTTCAAGGGTCACATCTCTCTATTCAAGCCACTACTAGGTCATTCCTGTCCTCGGTCGCGGTTCCTGTAGCTCCCTTCGAGCTCCAGCCTGCTCCTAGCATGCTACAACATAAATTCCTTATACCAAAACCTACCCTAAGACCTATTTTGACCCAGGTCTTACACAGACAAACCAACCCGAATCGAGGTAGATGCTTCAGGCTTTGCTACTGGCGGTGCCCTCATGCAGAAGCAACATGATGGCCAATGGCATCCTGTTGCCTTTAGATCAGCCTCAATGCAACCAGCAGAACAAAACTACGAGATCTACGACCGGGAAATGCTAGCCATCATAGAAGCGTTGAAGGACCAGAGGGACTACCCCAGCCATTTGACATTATGACTGATCACTCTAACCTTGAATTTTGGTGCACAGCTCAAGACCTTACCCACCGCCAAGCTCGCTGGGCTCTATACCCTTTATGGTTTGACTTCCATATGATCCACCACCCTGGTAGAATAAACACTCAGGCTGATGCTCTTTCCTGTATGGCAGCCCACCAAGTACTAGACAATGAGGATAATCGGCAGAAGACATTCCTTAAGCCCAACCATTTTACCAAAATTGCAGTCTTTATCCTATGGAACCTGTGAGGCCCCGGCACAGAAGGCCTGCTCTGGTCTTACCCAGACTGGGCCTCAGCGAACGCAGTAGCCACCTAGGCTGTACGAGGAGGTATGGTATAGTGCCGATACTGGTGAAGGGAGCCTAACCAGGGGTAGTTGTGGAGCTTGGGTAGACCTAATAGAGGGTCCTGGAGGTGTAGAACGTAACACGTAACCACCGCTTCGATGTGGAGGGGAGGTGTAGCCGATACAAGTGGGAAGCTGTGGGGAGCTTAGGGAGCAATGAAGTGGAATTGGGAACCTAATGGGAGGTTCCAAAGGATGAAGGACGAATTGTAGAGCCTCGACGTAGATGGTGAGTCGAAGGAGAGGCATAGACAATATGAGGATTGACAGAAAGAGGCCAGAGATGGGAAACAGAGAGGAGAAATAGAGTTGAGGTGAGACAGAGATAAAGGAAACAGATAATGAGGAAATATATGACAGTTGAGACGTGTCAGGCCCTGTTAGCAAGTACTAGTAGACTGTACTAAAGGGACCAAGCCAGGTGGGAAGAGTTTCCAGGTAAGATTTGACAATAACACACTGGGAGCTCCGAGGGGAGTCCCCAGCCTATATACTGTACATGAGGCTGTCAGGTACATATGTCATGTGGCTACTGGAGTGACAGGTAATATGTATCATGATGATCGTAAGGATGGTGCAAAGAATATCGGATACATGTATAAGTGATGAACCAGAGCTCTGGAAAGGAAAGGGAAAGGTACGGAGAAGCAAGGCATGACAGAACCCTTTAGAGGATCACATCTGGAAAGCCTTACAGCGGGAAGCACAGGTACTGGAAGGTCTCAAAACAGCCAAAGAGCACAGACTACAGTGCTTGGCCAATGGAATCACCAAATGGGCATGCAGCCCAAACTACTGGATTAACATGTGGCATCCTAGGCCCACTTTTTATACAACCTGAACTAAAATACATTGAATCTGCTTTGAATCCATCTGACCCAATTTTGTGCAGAATACTGGGACTGGAGGAGAAGAAATTACCTCTTTTATTTCAGCCCCCAGATGAGCTCAATAATATTATCACTTATGTTTAGCCCTTTCAATAGAATACCAATGCCAGCCAGACCCAGTGTGGGAACTGTTGCACTGTGTGCCTCAAGTTCCCAAACTGCATCCTTCTCATCTCTCATTGACCCTTTTGTTATGACCAAGACCATAACCACATTGTCAATTCAACATATGTATTCCATGCCCTCATTACTCCCATGATTACCAATTTCAAGTATAAAACACACCCCTAATAAATTATCTGTTCATAACCCCTTTTTGACCCATTCAAAATGAGCCCACCCCACTGCCCCAATGACTAGAGCACAAACTCACCACCTGGAAGCCAAAGAAAGGATGTGAAATTACTCCAAACCCACTATGACCAAATGTACAAGCCACAGATCATATTTATGCCTGGAACACCCCATACTCAATCCAGAAGAGACTAGACAAATCAACTTCCTTGCCAGCACAAGTCATTGAATTAGGTGACAAAATTATGGCAAAAGGCACCGTAAAGCCAATGAAGGAAGTTTGTGCTGCAGGCTTACTCCACTACAACCAATTCAGAGGTTTAATGGGCATCAGTGAGAATAATCGCATGCCAGCTTCAGATAGACTTATTATTATTGGGTTTATTGGACACTATGCAGGAAAAGTCTCAGGCAAATCCATCTCAAACTGGTTATCTGGTTTGAGACTATGGCATGAGATGATGGGAGCTCCTTGGCCAGCAGACTCGCGCAGAATCCGACAAGTTCAATGTGGAGTTAACATTGAAGGATCAATCCACAAACCACCTCCGTGGCACCCCATTACCATCAGAAAGCCTTGTTCAAAGCACTCGATTTTTCCACCCACTTTCACTGTGCTGTCTGGGCTCTTGCTTGCACCACATTCCTTGCATGTTGACAGCTGGGAGAACTAACCATCCCATCACAGAACACTTTTGATCCAAAATTCCATGTTACCTGAAATGCCAGCAATATCACTTTCAATTTCAAACCAACTTCAATCCACTTCCACATTCCATGTACAAAGACTACAAAAGAAAAAGGTGCCTCTGTAGTTGTCACCAGCCCCCTGGATGACAACATGGAGTTCATGTGCCCATACAAAACCCTCCAAAGACACCAAGTAAAGAATACAGATATACCAGGGGATTTCTCACTATTTGGCTATATTGATGAGAAGGGAAAACCACAACACATGGTGAAGAAAGTATTGTAAGACCTGGGTCAGATCGGGTCTTGTAGGTGTAGTAAGTATTGGTAGTTTATGTTGTAGTGTGCTAGGAGCAAGCTGGAGCTTGAAGGGAGCTATGGGAACTGCAACCAAGGACTGGAATGACCTAATAGAAGTACGAGGACATTAAGTATGACCCTTGAGGAGGTTCCTGAGAGGTTCAGGGAGGTCCCTAGGATAATAACTGGCATGAGAAGTTGAACTGAGACTAGGAACACATTATGACAAATGAGGGCTGGTGTGCTGTAAGATCTCGGGACGTTGATATGACCCATTTTTATTTGAGTCTATAATGCAGTAATCATGCATTTTCAACTGTAAAGTACTATCAGTAATGCTGAGACTGAACAGTACATTGTATTCAGAGAAAACACACAGAACTACACAGTGATTGCATCTGAATGACACTTAAGTGGGTCTTCATAGCATAATACAGTTGTATTTCCAAGTAATAAAGCTCTAATACTAAAACCCACACTTGTGTTTGACTTGGACTGTGACAATATCTGCAGGATTAAAGTGTTCCGAGCTTCATCTTTGTATGACATTGCAATAGAGCTGAATGATTAGATTGAAAGATAACAATACTCCGGACCTCTGGAGTTAATTCCGAGAATATCAGAATTGATTTAGCATATGTCCCTCATCCGGAAAGCCTTTCATCCTTATTGTTCTTTCGCACTACACATTCCCTTTCTGCTTAGGCTCTCTGTTATTGTCTTATCCTTTCCTCTATTGTCTTATTCCTTACCCTGCAGGTACTACACATATAGCTCCTAGTAGTTAGTCTGGCAATCCACACCGATACGCCAATCTGTAGATATAAATACTGCCTGTACGCTACCATGGTTCCTGTCATAAAGTACGCAGCCCCTATCATTTTCCTTTTCTCACCGTCTTGACGCCTTTACTTGTATGATACATCATCCCATCACTGTCAAACCCCCACCGATTACTGATTCACCTGACCCATCTTCTCTTTCTACCGGCCTCCGCCACCTTCCTTGCCCTGAACTGTACAGTATTACATTGTTGTTTCTCGCAGACCAGATTATGTATATATAGCCAACCCTCCACAGCCTGGTCCCTTATCTTGACCTCTCTTTCATTATCTGGAACCAGGTATGTGCTTACTTACTACTACCGATGACTACGATACTCAATATATCTCTGTCATTATCTGGGACCAGTTTGCCTCCGCTCTGCTTAGTCGCTCCGCCTCATTGACCTGCTTAGTCGCTCTGCCTCACCGCCTTGCTTAGTTACTCCGCTCTCCTGCTTTGCTAAGTTACTCCGCCTCTGCCGCTTCATGACATTAGGTCAAGATCCATTACTGCACTGACAGCCTACCGATAAGGTTGTTCTTGCAGGATCCGCATACATCACGTCTTCTACACCCGTAGATCTTTCTGATCATACCGCTACAACCAATTGCTCTGCTCTCCAACACACACTCGACCCCAGAGATCAGCATCACGTCCACCATATTGGTGATAGCTGGTACGACTGTGACTCTCAGCCTTGCCCCCACGCGCTCTCCAATTCAGTTCAGAACCCGATTACTGTAGAAGATACCACCTTCTTGCCAATTCCTCATCCCCGATCACCTACTCCTACTATGTCGACTCCGGTCCCGCCTGTCCCAAATACCTCTGCTGAGGATCTCATGGCTCAGCTCATCAGACAAGTAGCCAGCCTTACTACAGCCATGGAAGAACGTTCATCCTCCAAGTCAAGCATGAATAAACCTGAGGTTTTCAAGGGTAAAGATGGCGCTGAAGCTCATTGTTTCATGGCTCAGTTCCAAAATTGGGCATCAGAACAACCTGATCTCGCCAAAAGCCAAGTAAAACTTATCAAGTCTGCCTTGGGCTTCTTCACAGAAAGCGCTGGAGATTGGGCAACCCCCCATCTGCTACATTTCAGTGCAGAAAACCCCCCTTTCGGAGCAAATTGGGATACGTTCCTGAAGGAATTTGGCCAACAGTTTGAACCAATGGACCCAGGTATGGAAGCCCGTAGTGAGATCAAGAATCTCAGGCAAAGTAAAGGGCAGACAGT
Organism: Lentinula edodes; assembly: GCF_021015755.1. Lineage (NCBI taxonomy): Eukaryota > Fungi > Basidiomycota > Agaricomycetes > Agaricales > Omphalotaceae > Lentinula > Lentinula edodes. The sequence continues at coordinate 50,613 of NW_025764363.1, forward strand.
TGCAGAATTTGCCCAGAAGTTCAAGGATATCGGAGATCGGACTGAAATGTCTGATATTGATTTGCGGGAATGCTTCTTCACTGCCTTACTTCCAGAAATCCAACAACATCTTATCATTATAAACATCGCCCAAGGAATCGCTCCAACTTTGAAAGAGGCAATCAAACGGGCAATATCAGTGGACGTCTACCTGCATGATCCCACCATGACTGGCCGAAACACTGGACACGTCCCCGTACACACTGCTCACACCACTCCTGCTGACCCTCATGCCATGGACATTGACGCTACTCACACCAGCACCGGGAATAGCAGGGAGGCCTTCCTTGCCCGTATGCGCGGACGATGTTTTGGTTGCGGAGCTCAAGGTCATATTAAGCAGAACTGCCCACATAAGGAAACCACCTGCCGATACTGCAGATGTCGAGGTCATTTAGAATCCGTCTGTCAGGAAAAGTTCATGGGACTTGGATGGAACCGTGGCCGACGTCAGCAGATCTCAGCCACGATGGCAGCACCATTCACCTTATTCCCAAACGAATTGGTTCAGATTGCCGCCTCAGTCCCAGCAACTGTACCTGCTACATTAAACCCCACTAATCAAGACTTTTCCGCCCAGATTGGTCAAATAAGGGAATTGCTAGACCGTGCTAATGCCATGTCCCCTTCGTCCTCCGGTTCTCAGCAGGGTTTTTAAAGAGGGTACCCGCTTCGGCCGCACCGAGAGTACCCCGTAATCAGTTTACTATGTTTGCTACCTCTTCGTATGACTCACTCTCATCATGTACAATATCTTCGATCTGGGAATTAAACTCCAGCTCCCCACATTTCCGAATTCATGCGAGACTAAGAAGAAGGAACCATAGTATAACAACTGCAGCCATGGTAGACTGTGGAGCTACCGCCTTGTTTTTAAACCAAGACTTTGCCACCCGAAACCATGTAACATATGCACCCCTCCATAAACCAATTGATGTATTCAATATCGACGGTACACCTAATCAAGCAGGATGGATTACCCACTTCGCACGCCTAGCACTTACCGTAGATAACCAGGAGCGATGGATGGATTTCCTGATTACAAGCTTAGGAGGAGAGGATATTATCCTGGGACTCTCCTGGCTATGGAAGGTAAATCCAGAAATTGACTGGGAGAAAGGACGGCTTTCAGTGAAACCACCTTGGGTAGATATAGAGGAAGTCGAAGATGAGCAGACTTCACATCCTCACCTAGTAGCATCTACCATTAATAGCCTGACCCGGGAATTCTTAATCAAAGGACCCCAGTGCGAACCCACTCACACCGAGATGGGTCTGGAGGAGAACGAAGCCACAACCACAACAGGAGAATCCCCAATACACCGAATCCGAGCCAATCACAAAACACGTCGGGCATGGGTAAAAGCTGGTATTTTGGAGGAGCAGACAGAAGAAGTATGGTGCTCAGCAGGGTTTACCTATTCTCAACAACTAGCAGAAGAGGCTAACCGCGACAAACCCATTAGAACCTTTGAAGAGATGGTCCCTGAGCAGTACCGAGACTTCAAAAAGTCTTCTCCAAATCTGCCTCTGAACGCTTACCTGCTCATCAACCCCGGGATCACGCTATTGACTTGGTACCTGGGGCACCGGCGACCATGCGAACCAAGATCTACCCAATGTCCCTGAACGAGCAGGAGGAACTCGACCGCTTCCTAGAAGAAAACTTACGGAAAGGCTATATTGTCCCCTCAAAATCACCAATCTCATCACCGGTCTTCTTTGTAAAGAAGAAGGATGGGAAACTCCGTTTTGTACAAGACTACCGGAAACTGAATGAGTATACTGTGAAGAACCGATACCCTCTCCCATTAGTTGCTGACATCATTAGCCGACTTCAGGGAGCAAGATACTTCACAAAGTTTGACGTTCGCTGGGGCCACAATAACATACGAATTAAGAAGGGGCATGAATGGAAAGGCGCATTCGCAACAACCCGAGGCTTGTTTGAGCCTAAGGTTATGTTCTTTGGTCTGACGAATTCCCCTGCCACATTCCAAGCACTTATGAACGCTATATTTGCTGATCTCATTGCAGCTGGCAAGGTGGCAGTCTACCTACATGATATCCTTATCTTCAGTAACGATCTCGAGGAACACCGACAAATGGTATGGGAAGTATTAACTCGGTTAGAAAAGCACGACCTCTACCTACGACCCGAAAAATGCGAATTTGAACAACAACAGATTGAATACCTCGGACTCATCATCTCAGAAGGGGAGGTGAGGATGGATCTGGTAAAAGTAGCGGCTGTTCATGACTGGCCAGTCCCTACTAACCTTCAGGAACTACAAGGGTTCTTGGGATTTGCAAACTTCTACCAACGCTTTATCCGGAACTTTGCCAGAATAGCACAACCTCTGAATGATTTGACCAAGAAAGATACCAGCTTTACCTGGACCGACACTCAACAGAAAGCATTTGACACCCTTCGAGAAGCCTTCATCTCCGCACCAATCCTTGCTCTATGGACACCAGACAGGCCTACTCGAATCGAGGTAGATGCATCAGGCTTTGCCACAGGAGGCGCCCTAATGCAGAAGCAAGACAATGGCCAGTGGCATCCGGTAGCCTTCAGATCAGCATCTATGCAGCCAGCAGAACAAAACTATGAAATCTATGATCGAGAGATGCTTGCCATCATTGAAGCACTGAAGGATTGGAGGAACTTTCTAGAAGGACTCCCCCAACCATTCAACATCATTACGGACCATTCGAATTCTGGTGCACTGCACAAGACCTCACCCGCCGACAAGCCCGATGGGCCCTCTACTTATCACGGTTTGACTTTCATATGATCCACCGTCCTGGCAGAGTAAACACCCAAGCTGATGCTCTTTCCCGCATGGCAGTTCATCATGTATCGGACAGCAATGATAACCGACAACAGACAGTCCTTAAACCTGGCCACTTCGTAAAAATTGCAGCTTCAATCTTATGGAACATCTTAGAGTATTGTATCCAGAAAGCCTCAGAACGGGAAGCACAAGTACTGGAAGGCCTGGAAACAGTCAAGAAGCACAGATTACAATGCCTGGCCAATGGGATAGCTGAATGGGAAGAGGACAATGGGTTGGTCTACTACCGAGGTCAAGTATACGTACCAGCAGACGACGACCTATGCACTGAGGTACTCCGTCAATGCCATGACCATCCATACCATCCGGTCTATGGGAAGAGGTAGGGGTTGACCTGATAACACAACTACCTAACTCCCAAGGCTACGATGCTGTCTTGGTCTGCACAGACCTGTATGGAAAACAAATCCATGCTATTCCTTGCACCAGCTCCATCACAGCCGAAGGCATTGCTGATATTTACTATCAAGAGATCTTCCGCCTCCATGGTCTTCCTCTTCACTTTAAATCCGACCACGGACTGCAGTTTGCAACTAAACTCATGCGATCCCTTCTCGCTAGGCTAGGAATTAAATCAGATCTAACCTCCGGATACCGTCCTCAGTCCAATGGCCAAACCGAACGAGCAAATCAGGAAGTAGAGAAATACATCCGCCTCTACGTGGGACGGCAACAAGATGACTGGGTAGAGCACCTTGCCATGGCGGAGTTTGTGATTAACTCATGGACCCATTCTGCTCTAGGCATGTCCCCATTCGAGCTAACCTACAGCTATCTTCCCCTGTTCATTATCCCAGTTGGCCAATGCAGCGGTATTCCAGCTGTGGATGACCATATATGGATCCTCCGAGAAGCGCGATAAGATGCCGGGGCTGCTTTACACCTAAGAAAGAAACAACAGAAGGAGGGATACAAACGCGGGAAGTGGAAAGCTCATCAATTTAAAGTTGGAGACCTAGTCTGGCTCAGTGCAGAGGACATTAACCTTCAGTTTTCCAGTGAAAAGTTAGGAGATCAGCAGCTTGGCCCTTATCGCATTCTGGAGAAAATTGGCCCTTTAGACTACCGCCTTAACCTCCCCCTATCCCTAGATCGCCTTCACCCCATCTTCCATGTCGATAAGCTATATCCCTGGAAAAGTAACCCCATTAATGGCGAAATACCAACACCACCAGAGCTGGTATACTTAGAGGATGAAGATGAACTGGAATACAAAGTAGAGGAGATCTTAGACAGTCGGGTTTGATGGAAGAAGTTGGAATATTTGGTTAAGTGGAAAGGTTACGACGCAGGGCACAACTCTTGGGAACCCGCAGCCAACCTCAGTCAGGCACCAAAAATTGTTCAGGCCTTTCATAAAAAACACCCAACAGCAGCAAAACCTTGACCATCGAGGGCAATGGTTATAAGGAGGGGGGTAATGTCATAAAGTACGCAGCCGCTATCATTTTCCTTTTCTCACCATCTCGATGCCTTTACTTGTACAATACATCATCCCATCACTGTCAAACCCCCATCGATTACTGATCCATCGATTACTGATCCACCTGACCTATCTTCTCCTTCTACTGGCTTCCGCCACCTTCCTTGCCCCTGAACTGTACAGTATTACATCGTTGTTTCTCGCAGACCAGATTATGTATATATAGCCAACCCTCCACAGCCTGGTCCCTTATCTTGACCTCTTTGTCATTATCTGGGACCAGGTATGTGCTTACTTACTACTACCTATGACTACGATACTCAATATATCTCTGTCATTATCTGGGACCAGTTTGCCTCCACTCTGCTTAGTTGCTCCGCCTCATTGACCTGCTTAGTTGCTCTGCCTCACCGCCTTGCTTAGTCACTCCGCTCTCCTGCTTTGCTAAGTTACTCCACCTCTGCCGCTTCGTGACAGTTCCTCAGTTTAATTATCAACTTAGATCTCCTTTCTAACTTAGCTCCTCTCTAAGTCTTCAGGCTCATCGCCTCGAAGTACTCTCTACTCTAACCTTAGGACTTATAAGTTCTTTGGTTCGCTCCTCGTCGTTGGCGTTACCGCCGTTCCAACTTGGCTGCTCCTGGCTCCTCTCTTCTATACTCTCGATCTCCGGGGACTAGCAGCGTAACAGCCATTAGACCTTCCGCACTCAGACACCTTGTGGCCTCTGTGTAAGACCTGGGTCAGAATAGGTCTCAGGGTAGATTTTGGTATAAGGAGTTTATGTGGTAGCATGCTAGGAGCAGGCTGGAGCTCGAAGGGAGCTATGGAAACCGCGACAGAGGACAGGAATGACCTAGTAGTGGCTGGGATAGAGAGATGTGACCCTTGAAGGGGTTCCTGTAAGGTCCAGGGAGGTCCCTAAGGCGTAGGCAGGGGAGGTAGAGGTACGGAACCTAGTAGCGTTGCGTAGAAGGAGTTGTACTCGCTAGAACGTCAACGTAAGATTGAATAGGTCGTAGAGGGAATGGGTCTTGAGTGTATAAGCTCCTGAGAAGATATACGCCTGGGAGGGGAGGTCCCGGGAACTGGAGCTTAGAGGTGGATGTCCTCGAGTGTTGGGGGTGGTAACGGAGAAGCGGCACATAGTTCGATGTAGGGAGTAGCTTCGACGTTACCTAGATCGAGGTCCCAGAGCTTGTGGAGCAGTTGGGGAGCTCGAGGAGGTTTTGGGGAGGTTAGCTCACCAAGGCATTAGGCGTTGGGGAGCTTTAGTATTGTTTGAGGGAGCTCGGAGACTCACTCGGATTGCTTAGATGTGAAGTAAAAGTGTATATTGGATCGTATAGATGATCGTAGAGACAATAGACAAGAGTAGAGAGAAACTGAGATAGAGAAACAGAGAGTAAAGAGAAATCCGTATAGTTAGCAGGTACAAAGGGACAGGGACTGGACCTATGCAAAAGGGTGTGTGTTCAAAATATACCAAGCTGGGGCTTCGGGACATTGCGGCGCTACTTAAATAGGTACGGGAAGTGAACAAGAGAACATCTGGGGACATGAGCAAGAAGGTAATCGAGATTAGTACTAAAAGGGTTTGGCGGTTAGGAGGGTCTTGTATGCGTGTCGGGGTGAAGGATGTTTGGGTATCAGGAGAATGGTGACATTTGGAGAGGTGCCTGGTGGTGCTTGGGAAGGTGCAGAGGTGGTGCAGGAGGTGGATAGGGTGTATGACAACATGTAGCGGGTACTGGGACTGGTCTTGTTGTAGCCAGGGCATGACACTCTGGCACGGTTACACAGTGTACATGATCTTAACAGTGTGTGATCAAAATACACCAAGCTGGGGCTTTAAATGCTACAGAGCTGTTTAAATAGGTACAGGGAAGTTAACAAGGAAACATTGGGGGATCTGGTGAGCATAAGGTAGGTGGTTGAGATAGTGGTGCTGTACGTTGTTTTGGGAGGTCCCAAGCCCTCAATGCATGGGTCAGTGTCATGGGATCTGCTTGTGAACCTCGAGATTATGGAAATAACAAGAGGGAGGTATGAGGGGAGGTGTGAGGGGGTTCCTAAGGAAGAAAGGGAGGTTCTGAGAAGGTATGACGAGATGAGAAATTGGTCAGAGCATGATAAGTATTCCTCTGTTTTGACATTTGGAATCACGCCAAGCTCAAAATTGTCTTCGGTGACAGCTTCAGAATCGGAGGTGCAGTATGGCTCCTTCTAGCAGGGGTCCCACCAGAAATTGTAGCAGCTACTGGGGAATGGACCCTTGCTACTCTACTGGAGAAGACTGGAGAGCATAATTCCACAGCACATAACAAAAGCCTATGAAAAGTCACAGTGGAATACACTTCATGATAAAGTTGACTCATTCCGCAAAGTAAATAAGATATCAAATAGTTCATTGAAGCATGTATAGCAGGTACTGATACAGAAATAGAATTTTGATACACTACAAGCCTCTACTCTATTTGGGTGATTCAGCCCCTCCATAAATGTCTAGATCCAAGAAGGAACTATGGCTCTGTCTGGGATGTTCAGGCCTCTCCATCTATGGGTGGGAGTGCATGGCCAAGCCCCAGCCAAACCTCAACTTAGAATTCCTAGAACAGGTGACTTACTTCATTATCAGGAGTAAGTCCGACTTAGTACAGTCTCGTAGCTTCTTATCTTATTGTGTAATGAGCTTACAAAGAAGCTCATATTAGGATAAGATAAGGCCAGCAAATGAGGAACATCTAGCATGCATTAAGTGCTTAAGCTTTTCTGCTTCCATCTCTCATTGCCTCATATATAATAAGCTATACAGTGCTTTGTAAAAAGGTTTGCTTGTATGGATTTTTTACCAAGTGTTTATTGCTGTTTATGTCAAGTCCATGCCTCAGTGCCCCATTCCGCCGCTTGGTATTCTGAGATCTACCATTTATTGTAATCTCATATTTATTGTTCTTTCTCGCTACACATTCCCTTTCTGCTTAGACTCTTTCTTATTGTTTTATCCTTTCCTTTATTGTCTTATTCCCTATCCTGCAGGTACTACATGTATAGCTCCTAGTAGTTAGTCTGGCACTCTGCACTGATGCGCCAATCTGTAGATATAAATACTGCCTGTACGATACTGTAGTTCCTCAGTTTAATTATCAACTTAGATTATCCTCTTAACTTCCTCGACTTGAGACTTCCTCTGTGCTCCTGTCACTCTCTAGTCTTCAGGCTCGTCACCTCAAAGTACTTCTTACTCTGACCTTAGGACTTATAAGTTCTTCGGTTCACTCCTCGTTGTTGGCAATACCGCCACTCCGACTTGGCTGCTTCTGGCTCTCTTCTTCCCTACTCTCGAGCTCCAGGGACTAGCGGCGTAACAGCAGTGTTGTTCATAACTTCACTACTGTCCCATTCGACCTTCCACCCTTAGATACCTTGTGGCCTCTGGCACAGTTACACGGTGTACATGATCTTAACAGTTTATTTGTTCAATACATTTTTGGGCTGAGGCTCGATAGGGCTCTCTTCAAGGACTGCCGGGGCTGTTGGGCTTCGAAGAGCTATTGATTTTGGAGACCTACCATACCACATCACTTCTGTGATTTTGGGGCAAAATATATTGGACAAATAAATAAACACAAATAGATGGGAAAAAGTCGAGCAAGCTAGGTTCATTCCAAGCCCCTTCATCATGGTCCTGCAAACCGGGCACATGAAAACTGTTTGCACATGCATTTGTTTGGCTGAATTTACATGCCTTTCTGACGAAGGGGCTTGTGCCTAGGTGCTCCGATTTAGGGGAGTCAGCTATCTTCTGTGCTACTCCCTCCTCTACCTTTGAACTTATTGAATCTACTCTATATATACTAATACATATATTTATCCACTTTGAATTCTCTTGACTGCTCTCAAACTCAAGAAATGTGTCAAATTCAATGCTTCAAGGCAAAGGGAAAATCATCAATAGGAAGACTATTTGAGTAGATAGGTGCATGTCTTCTGCTGCCATGCTAACCTGATTGTTGCTAATTAGTTATTTAATAGCCTTGCAGGTCTTCTAGCTGCAATCTATGCGTGTCGACCCCCAACTCTGCCTGACTAGCATGTCTTTTCAGCCACAAACTCCTCTGCTTTCACAAAATCACAGCCCTGGCACCCCCAGATGTCGCAAAATCACACATTCATCTAGTAGAAGTACCCAGGGACTCAAAACCCGCCTTCCTCAGTGTATTTCTACCCCTGAATGTGTCCAGTCTTTGCGGTGACCCAATGTCATGCGTGGCGTGACAAAATCAAGAATTCAAAGTCGTTGCTTCTGACAGTGTATGTACTATTGCACACCTGGGAAATAATCATTCTAAGTATACTAGCAACTTATAAGGATGCTAATACATACTATACCCAGCCATGAAGGTCACTGGGGCATTATTCAATAGTCTTTTTAGACTTTTCTTTTGGTTTACAGTTTTTGAAAGTGACACAACTTGCACAGTGGATAAATGAGCAAAAATCTTGTTTTTTAATTTCTTGAACCTAGCAGTCAAATAGGTATGCTTCTGAACTGAAGTTTTACCTCTTACAGCAGGTGATTTCATTGAAAACTGAAAGAGATATCACCTTCGATTGACTCCCCAATTCTGAAACACTTTGTCCCAAGCCCCTTCTAAGGTAGAGCTCAAGCAAGTTCCGCACACGTCACCTGACTGGCGTGACATTACCTTCGAAAATTAATAGCAGCTGTTCATTGACATATACAGAAAATTGGGTCGCAAGGAAGGTTTTGCTAGTTGGATCCAAAACTTTCTACGCAAACCGATTTCGAGAAGGTGGATTTCTGAGACTGCTATTAATTTTTTCGTGGATCAAAATAGCAGTGGGTCACAGTCACCTGACATGTGTGGATCTTGCTTGAGCTCTACCTTAGCGAAAGCCGGCCCGCCAGCAACTCATTGTGAGAGTTATTTGCAGGGCTTGGAACGAACCTAGAGCAAGCAAAGAATTACGCAAAGCACTATATGATATTTGGCATTACTTGTACTTGGTAAGATACTCCCAGTTCAGTTTCGACGCACATCATGTGCTTTTCAGTGACTTTCAGAGTGACAATCCTTGAGCACTTTTTATCTCAACACCCAGCCCCAATACAGTCTATTGAGAACACAGGCCCTGTTGAGTACCCTCATAGGTAGACCTACCCAGAAAATCTAAGTCTTATATCCATAATTGAAAAAGCCTATAGCTTTATGGTGTGTGAAATCACAAAATTCACTATTTTTGATGAATCTCAACATTCTTGAAAAAACTCAAAAGTCAAGAACAACAGCACTTGAGGACTTTGTATTGTATCTTGTAGTAAGAGATGTGCATAGATGCCTGTAGAGCAAAATACTCATCATTTCAGCACAGTTTTGTGGCTTGTCCATGGTATGCATCTTGTTTCTTGTTGAAGTTATTCCACTCTCAGAATGGATGGATCACCCAGGTTATTCATAATAAAACATTGCTCATTCAATCATGATTTACAGCTGGGGATGATGAGAAAAGTGCAGTCAATGTACAAAAATATGAACCGAGGACCATTAAGGACTTGGCGCTTAGTTTAGACACTCTTGCCAGAATGCTATCTCATCTCTGAATTCTTCACTATCAAATCTCAGAAAATCTGATATTGTCTTTAAGCAGTAGGTTAACAGTGCCTGTGTTTTAATTTTTGCATAACTCAAATGAAAACTACTCGAAAGACCAATTCGTTGCACCTTGAGATTTTTGGCGGGGTCACAGCTGTGACCAGCACGTGATATGCGTCGAAACTGACATGGGACGCAAAAGCCATGGCAGTTCAAATGAACTGCCATTAAGGGATCACAGTTGGCATCCGGTCGTGACCGGTTATGTTGCAAGCGCAGCGGTCCGTTCGATCATGAACCTTGATAAATAACAGAAAACAACAATGTAAATTCCAAGCTGAATATATAAGCTATGTCCCAAAATTCTGCAAGTCATTTGTTTACTCCAACAATCCTCTTTATGTATGCAGTATAAGAAGACCATCATAAGGTTGAGGTTAGAATTGTTTTACAACTAAGCCACAAAACCAGTTTATACAGGCTGGTAGACATATCCCACATACATGAACATTATCTCACACTACATGCTTCAAATAATAGAGTTGATTATAAGATGAACCTATCAAATTTAATTCATGATTTTTTCTGTTAGCTGAAATATTTGTAGAAGTTGTTTGTAAGGCATAATTTATCTGTTCAGGTATGCATATTTTTCTGTTACTCAGAGGTGGTTTGCTGACAATGTGCAAATGTTACATAAGCTGAGCAACTGTATAAACAGTTTTACACTTATCAACTATTTCTGCAATATTTTGAAAGGTCTCAAAGCAATGGCAAAATGTACATTATCTGTAAGTAGAGGCTGCATCTGCAAAACATGGATGTTCGCCAGAGCAAGGATACTGGCTGGAGAGCGCTGTCCAGCACTGAAACTTTGAAAGCACTCCCAGCAGTATTGATCAACTGCTGGGAGTGCTTTCCCAGCTGGACAGCGCTGTCAGCTGCTCTCCAGCTATTAGCCGAAAATCCAGGTTTTACAGATGTGGTAAGCAACAATCTCATGCAATAAATGCACTTCTTGATGGACTATTTGAATACTTGCTCAGCTGGACAGCACTATCATTGACTCTAAAGTTATTATAGAGTCCTGGATTGGCAAAATTTCTAATCATTTGCAAAACATTTCTTTTTTTTCTGCATCTCCTTTTTTTAGTTTTGTTTGAAGCTAAAAACACCATTAATTTACTTAACTTACTAAGGCTGCTACAGTTAGACATCAATAAATAATGAAATTGCTGCACAACAAAATGTAATCATAGTATGTGACTCAATATATTCCATACAATGAATGAGTTTGGTGCAGCTGGAGTGTGCAGGTGAGTTTTTGTTCTTTTAGCACTCATGGATTCAATTCCTTATCTCATTATAATTAACAGTCCTTATTACTGATCCAAATGAAGCATGAACTGTTGTTATTACAACTGCATAATTATTAAGAGCACTTCTTATAACAAGTCATTTATATACTATCTATTACTTGTTATCAACAGTCTTCTTTGTACAATATCATTGACTGGGGCCCAACAATGCTCTCTAGCAGCCAAAGTAAGGAGAGTAAAAATATTAGGTGCTTCAAGCTGCACTAGCCAACAATACAGGTCTTGGAGATGAAAAGTTGAAGTTCTTTGAAATGAAGAGATAATATTTATGATTTGTAAGAATATTACTTTACTAAATCACATAGGGAATGTGTACTTACATGCAATATTGAGAAAGAGTCAACAAAAATAAAAATATGGTGAAACACCACATGTCATGCCGAAGTCATGGCTGACGCTGATCCCTGCCAGTCCGTGACAGTCACTGGTCACAACTAGATGCCACAGTGGATGCCTTAATGGCAGTTCAAATGAACTGCCATGGCTTTTGCGTCCCGTGTGAACTGGGAGTATCTAGGAGTATCTTACATAGTTTTCCCCGCTCTTGGCTCCGAAATGGTGGCCTGCGGCGGTTAAATCAACACTCACGCACTCTCTCTCAATCATTTTCAGTCAGTCAGTTCATTCACCCACAGATCATATCCTCCCACTGGAACTATTGCGGAGCTATCTGGAACTATTTCTCGTCATCAGGCTTATCCTTTAACTTTAATATTTAGTCACTTTGTATTGAACAGACGATTGATGCACTCTTTGGAATCATCATCTATCGTCCCTTCTAGAGTCGGACTCGGAGTCAGCAATATTCATTCGGTACCACTGTATTCGTCAACAGGCGCTGAAGGTGGTTTATAAGTCGTTGACTTTCTTCCAGTTCATCTCATTGCTCAAAATTGACCATGTCTCTTGCTCAGCCTCCTCTCTCCAAAAATGCCGACACTCGTAGCTCCAGGAAAAACGGAAATTCATTACGTAGAGGAAAGGCATGCATTAACTGTCGGTGTGTTCGTTCTTGGTTCGTGTATAAGATGTATCTTCTGACTCTTTCTCGATCATTCAGACACTTGAAGATCGTCAGTGAGAGAGCCAGTCCAAATTTCCAAAGCTCTCAGTTTGATAATACGCTGTCCAGAAATGTGATGGTATCAAGCCAAGTTGTGGTCCGTGCAGTGAAAGTGCCAAAGACGCCAATTGTCAATATACAGATCTACCATCTAGAGCGAGTCGCCTTCAAAGCGATATTGAAGAGCTTTTAGCGCGGATAGAAGTATTGGAGACTTCAAATGGCTCCTCTAGGAAGAACGTGCCAACTCAGAGCTCTTCTGCGACTTCCCCTTCTTTATCATTGTCACTCAGTCTCGACTCCCCTCAATCCCCTCATTCTAGTACGCCCGCTCTTTGATCTCTTCTTTTTCGGATTCTGAGCAAGTGATCTCTCATAGGCAACCTGACACAATCTGTCTTCTCATTGGATGTTGACTACTCCTCGTCAGATTCTGCACGTCGACCCTTCATTGTTCGTTGCATATTACCTCTGATTACGTATCATTTAGGAACCCCCGGTCCATGAGCGTGCAAATTTGTAATAATCATTTTCACTGCAAGACTGTCATTCTATCAAACTGATAATGGCTATTGCAGGATCGACAATTTCATCAGTCGATGTGCCACACTCGCATTCTTCCTCAATCTTGAAACGTTCCGCAGTTCAGCCCTCCTTCCGCTTCCGCTAGGTGATCCTCAAAGGCCGTCGCCTGCTTTGTTGGCTTGCGTTTATTTATGGGGTCTTCGTATCTCCTCGTCGCCTTGGAAATCGGCCAAAGGGACCGCATTTCTGCGACGAGCTCGTCGATTCATAGCTCTAGAAGGAGTTGGAGCCCAGAACCGAACACAGGTCATGCACCTTATCCAAGCCAAAATCCTTTTAATTATTTATCTAGTGCATGGGGGCCAGTTCCTCGAGGCAGAGTTCCATGGTAACGGCGCGATTTCTCTGGTGCTTTCGTATGGCCTTCATAAAATTATTCCTACGTCGGATGGAGTGTATGATGATCCTGAGGGACGATTACCACCCTGTACAGGCCCCGTGGATCAAGCAGAACGCATTAACGCGTTTTGGTCGGTGTTCTATATACAGCGCTTGCTTGCTGTCATAGTTGGTTCTCCTAGCAATTCCTTTGGATCTCTGGATTCCTATCTGGAAATTCGGACTCCATTGCCAATGAATACTCAGAACTACGGTCCTGTGAGTTCTAAATCTTCATTTCTGGTACGTTCTCATTGCTCATCTTCATATTTAGGAAGACACTGCAAGAACCTTGTATGATTTTTTGCATGACACTGCCCCACAACGACCCGAGACATCCTCTCTTGGGATATACAGCAAATCAGCTATATTATTGCATCGTGCTGTCTACTTACACAAACAAATAGACACTGGTTCGTCCCTCATTCGTGGGTTTACGCTTGAATTCCTAATGAGCCATATACCAGGGGATCGTCACAAGATTTCTGAAGAGTGTTCGCGGCTTGAGCAAATTGTACTCAATTTCTATTCCTCGCTTCCCGAGATCTCGTGCATCAAAGAGCTGGAAGCACGGTCATCCCCATTCCCTCCATTCATTTGTTCAGAGAAGCTTTCCCTCATGTACGCGGCGGTCGGTTGTGCTTGCGTGAACATCCAGTCAATATTCTCATCCTTTGATGTAGTACACGAGGCGAGGAAACGCCTTGTAGATGCGTCGAGAAATGTGTACGCGTCGTTGGAGCTTACTTACCCAGGTAGTCACCCTCTTGCCGGCACGCTCAGTCGTTTAACCTGCGAAGCGATCGTACGGGAATTGAATTCAATCAAGGCGGAGTCTAGAGGCGCTTCAAGTTGGACTGGCGATGTACCAGATATAGCCCGCAGTGTCGAGGAAGAGAGCCAGCTTGTGTCGACAATCATAGATGGCATGGGAACAATGTCGATACTCGTAACCTGCTGTCCGCTAGTCGGTGTGTACTAAGTCCCTTGAGAATTTCCGAGCAGAATTGAGGTTAATCTACCCTTTTAGGATACGAACTTCGGAAGGTTAAATATCTATATTCGCAGGTGGGAAAGTCGATGCAGCCAGGATGCAGCAGAACCCAACAATCTTCTCATAATGATGAGGAATCTTTCTTCATAAGTACGGACCCATATGCGCCGCAGAATTGAATATTGTGTAGTGACCCATGATTCATGAGGGAACGTGCACAAGGATCTTGTCGACATGGAGTGGTGGCTGGTGGAGGAGATTTCAGTGTCCATTGACTGCCAGAAATACAGCTGGTTTCGAAATTAGATGTACCATTTACGCGGTACGGTTTTCTGCGAGACTGCGATCTCTTCATCAGTGCTATAAAAGGCAGTGGCCAAAGCGTTATATATTCAACGTCGCCTGAGCAGTTCTTCATCAATATGGTAATACTCGAGTATAAATGTGTTGATGATACAATGCAAGTCCTTGTGTTACGAAAGTCCAATTGTTCGCTTATAGCAAAAGTAGTCCGAACATTACGAATCCTTTCTCTAAGCAGTAGAATTACTCTTGAATCGAAGTCGGGAACATGAATAGACCCTGGGGATCCAGTTGGTCTTTGAGGGACTGAAGCTTAGGGTAGTTTTCGTTGAAATAAAGAGTTTCCCCTGCATAAAGCATTACCAATTAGCAGGGCGTGATAGAACTGGTGAATTCGAATCATACAATTTTCCAGCTGATCGTCGATATAGTTTGTGTACGCCCCATAACTCCAAGTAGAGGGCATATTTGAAGTGATGCTCGTCGCCATGTTATCCAAAAAGGAGAATCCTTCTTCGGGATAAGGCGGCAAAGAATTTGATGAAGATGCGTAAAGTTGGAAAGTGAACAGTGTATCACGACCCGAAAACGCGGTAGCATTATTGGGGATCGAGCGAATTTTCGAGTTGGGACCACCGTAAAGCTCAATTTCGACAAACCAATTCTGCAACAACAATTATCGAAGGTAAATCTTTGAAAAGCTATGACTGTGACTCACCGTGTTCGAATGGAATCCTTGGGTTGCAAGATATTGCATGAATGCTGTGCAAGATTCCAAGTTCATAGGATCGTTCTCTGGAGTCATGATAGACTTCGCATAGAAAGTATCGGTGGAGTCAGCTGCTTGGGAAGTATTTAAACTCGTGCCAGATAATTGGGAGACTGTGTCAATATAGGAACCGTCTCCAATTAAGCTAGATTGAGTGGGCGTAGGCATCGTATCTAGCCATGGCTGGATAGTCGGGATAGCAGAGCCCTCTTCGCCATACCAAGCGCCAGTAAAACCAAATGTGACTTGGCCCTCCTCAGACCCTCTTGAAATGACAAGTTCTCCGGCGAAAGGGGAAGCTGGACCAGAAAGAGAGAAGTTCTGGAACGAATACATGGACTGTCCTGCTGTTTCGTAATCCATGTTCGACCAGGTGTATTCCATAACGATGGCATAAGATGGTGTAGCATATGTGTTGATTTCTATGGATGTAGTAATTGCAAAGGAAGGGGCAGCACCTTTCAGGGCCTGAATGGGAGTCAACGACTAACGATGCCTAACAAAATACAAGTACTTACCCAGAGGAGATCCGGATACGAGTCTTCTGTCGCTCTCACTATGGTGCCATTGGCTAGGACAGCATTTATGGCAAATATAGTATCGAGAGCAAGACCCCACTGCCTGGAAGTGAATCCGTAGCCGCCGAATGCTGCAAGAAATTTATTGACTCCGACGTCTGCATAGTCAAGAAACGGAATGAGGATTACCTGAATGGCCGCCTATCCCAACATAAGAACATGTTCCATGGGGCATTGCGCGTCCGGCAGCATTCAATGCCAGAGCCACGTCGCCTAGTCTATTTCCTGTTCCAATAACGGCTGTATTCGAAGAATGATCAATGGTAATATTCTTCATGCCACTCATATCGATAACGAGAGATCCATTCTTGCCGCCTAACCCGTTGGCCACATAACTGTGCTATTGGAATTGTGGTATTAAGACGACAAGCATAGTGGTTTAAGATATAATGCTCACCCCACCACCACGAGCCACTACCTGGAGATTGTTGTCAATCCCTGCCTGTATAATGGAAGATACATCCTCGGGTGTCGTTGGATAGGCCACAGCAGATGGCTCGAACACGAACCGGAGGTTATCTGGTGGATATGCCGTCAAATAAGTTAATCGTCTGACTACGAACCGGGAGACACTTACAGGCAGCACTGGCAGCTGCATAGTTGCTGTCTCCCGGGAAGACAGCACGAACTCCGGTACCGGTCAAGTCATTATTGAGATCTGCGAACACAGACCGCAAGCCAAAAACCGCAATCCAGAGGACGGTAGTACGACTGGGAAGATTGAACATGTCTTCTTGAGTGTGAGCAACTCGCTTCGAGGGACCAACCTTTTATACCTATGACACCATTCTGAAACGCTTTTGAGCCTATGCGGTGAAAGCCGGTGTATAGTTGCGGAGCCCGCTTCAGTTCGGGTTATAGGGAACTGTTCAATGAAGCCACTTGCGTCTCACATTGAGTATGAATCAGGGTTGAAAATTGGAGCGCACTCCCCCCACATCTCTCAGCATCTCTCCTAAAACTATGAGCTCTGCTTTCGGAATTGGTCTACATATGCGTCGGGACAGCCTGGAATCCTTCTCGAGTCACAATCTAGCCTTTGCGAGGAAACAACGAACCGAGCCGGGCTCATTTGACCGACTACTTTCAAGAGGGGTTACAATGTTTAGTCGAAGTCATCGGTGATTGGTAGTCGGGAATATTTGTAGATGAAAAGCTCCGTACACAGAGCGGAACACAGCGCAAGGCAGTAGCGTTCCAACTTCCGAGACTATCGCCTACTATCGCTTGGCATTCTTAACGAACGTACATAAAACAACGTCACTATTGTTGGATAAATAAATTGGGTGGTATTTATTATGTACATCTGAAATATGACTATGATACATATATGCAATACATCACTTATACTTACAATTCGAAACGTATACGAAAACGGTGCGGTTAATTCGTGAGGGTAGGTCGAGCACCAGAAATACAGGAGTGAAAAGCGCGAGGTCGAATAGTCACAGGTTGTATTCGGATATATGCCGCAATATCATCAAGGACGCCAATATTTCTTTACCAAAAAAAACTCAGATGGTTTGGAATTATGTATAGGTAGAAATATGACTTACCCGAGGCCAAATGTCCGAATGATTCATCGACTGTTAAGGAGCATCCCGAAGATCCTTCGTACTGAGGTTCTCCTGGGGTCTTCAGACTATAATACGCCGTGAGATATCCACTCGTATTCGTGCACTGTGAGTACAACGTCGAATGAATACTTGGAGTGGACACTGAGCAAAGATTAACAGACGGTCCACTCTTGATTTGCCTGCGATCGCCAACTCCAGAAGTACTCTTGCGAATCGGAAGCAAGGAATTTGTACGTTCTGGAGGGTCATGAAAAACTATGCTGGAAGGGATAGGACAAGCGGGCGTACCTTCCTTTACACGGCACTTTCGCGAGGTACTTCTTCATTGATACGCATAATTTCGATGAAAATGACACAGTTCCTAGAGAGTTCCCTGGTCCAAAATCCAAAGCCATAAGAGGTTGCGGATGAGAGACATGAGCGCTAGTGTTATAGATCATATAGGCGGTATGCGATGAATTTCTTTCGGTAGAGCGTCGGTAAGTGAGTCGTAAGCGATCATGGATGTCCACAAAATCCGATCCGGTTAGTCTTCCAGTCTTGTCTTCGAGGAAGTACGGAAGTCCGTAGGTGGTCATCGTGAATCGAGTGGACTACAGAGGGAAAGGGAAGGAATGAAGTTGAAGCACAATTGAGCAGTTTTGAAAGCTCAACTGACTTATGAGAAGAGATGAAGATCAACAGCAGTGGGCCTAACCTTATCAAGCTCTTCATCCCGAGTCAACTGGTGGCTTGTAAGTAAGAAGCCGCAGCAAAATAAGCTGGACAGGAGGGCGACATTTATCGATAGGCGAAACAGAGCTTTCGGATCTGTGTTCCAGCCTCGAGGAGCCTTGAGGCATTTGTATTTGAAGAGATTGTTGCAGATGTAATTGCGAGCATAATGCGTGTAGTGGATGCTAGATGCGAGTCATGGCTATGACCGAAGGTGACGCTCTCTTCTTGCGAAATGGGGAAAGAAAGTCCCAGCAATTCGTCGGGAACTGCCGTTACGGAGTCGGATGGATGGCGGACTGTGTGATATGAGAGCTTCGGTTCAAGCCACGCTTTAAAGTCGTGCTTTTTTTAAAGATCATTTGCATGAAGGAAATACAAAATAGACAATAGTCGATCAAGCTGAAATAGGCATTGTCAGATTTAAGAGGTAGAGAGCACCTGAACAATCTACTTGCCCAGAAGATCTACGCATCTTCTTCGGGTAGCTACGAGCCAGGTTGGAAGTTCATGAGAAGCTTTGACATACTTATTATGAGATCATGTAGGCACGTGGCGATCGCCCACGCGTCTTTTCTTTTCACACGCCTCATAGGGAATCATGCGCCTGTGCCCTCCAGTTCACGAATTTCTGCGGACTGTATACACTTACCCATATCTTCTGGTTTACAGCCTACATCCTGCCTTTACTACCACCAACTTCCGCGTCCTCCCGACTAGGAAGAGTGCACGTTGAACGCTGACTCGTAATAATCTTCTACATAAAAATATCGCAGTGGCGTAGAGTGGCGTCGATAGCGCGATAAGAGGTAGCTTCTCAAAGGTACAGTGAATACACGGTATCATTCGAATATTATCTTAGTGAAATTTGAATATGATAGACCGTGTGCCGCTTTATATTCTCGAATCCTCAACCTTCTTCCACCTTGCTTTAATTCCCCTTCAATCACCAAGTTTCGTGACTAATCCGGAACATGTGAAGTTGCGTACGGAAATCTTGGGTATGTTCTTTCATCGGTGAGGCGAAGGAGAGATGATAGCTTGATGATTATTGTTCGGACTCGTACGCATCTACGCAGCAACTCACAGTCCTTTTTCACAGGTATCTAACCAGTAATTGCCGACGCTGCTTGCTTTCTCTCTTCCTTCGTTGTATGAATGCGAGCCATGATGTGGCATATCAGATGGTCTTGGCTCCACATTGAATCGTTCAGTGTGCTTTCGTTATTAGCACGGAAGATTAGTACTTATCTCCTCATTTATTTGACTTAGGGAGAAACCATGGATCATATAAAAGTGTGTGTTATCCGGTATCTCTAGCCTGTTGGAAGTCACTTCGTCATCAATGGTTGATCGTGCTGAAAACCCCACCATGGACACCGACGTCCTTACTAAGGTTCTTGGGAAAGGTAGCGAGGCATTAGAATATTTAGGCAGCGAAAATAAAGCGTTGGATGACAATGAAAGCGATAGTAAGGAGGATATCGAGGAATACGGTGTGTTTAAAGATGTCTTTTACGGTGATATAGTTTTGACCGACTGTTTTTGCTCCTCAGATGAAAACAATGACCCTGCTGCTGCCATGATCCCGCAGATAGTTCGGGAGCTCGTCGACTTCGAAGACGATCCTACGATGCCAGTGATTACATGGAGGTATGAAACTATCGTAAAATATCGCGTATCCAGGTCCATTCACACCCTTGCTATGACATAACTCCAGATTTTTCTTTCTGTCTGGGACTTTGACTGCTCTTGGAGCGTGAGTGAATGAATCAATCATCATTTCCCCGTTGAACCTAACGTCGAGCTAATGTTAGATGGCTCACACAAATGGGCTTCTTCAGAGTACGCTTTTTCGCCTCTTTTTCAGCCAGTGCTAACGAGACTTTCATACTAGACGACCTATGTTCCGTATTCTAGTAAGTCTATACATAATTATGTCATTCTCAAACCCAGATTCTTCGTACAGTTTACTTCGTTCAAATTGCCGCCCTTTATTTTGGCCGTATGCTCGCGTCCACACTTCCCCAGAAGCAAATTGGTCTCGGCCAGTTTTCTTTCGAACTCAATCCAGGACCGTTCTCGATCAAGGAGCATGTTGCTATCGTTCTATCGTGCGTCTGGTCTGTCTCTAGAAAATAATGACCTTACTTATTTCGCGACTATAGTGCCAACACTGGAGCTATGAACAACCTCGGAGATTACGTGCTTGCTCCATTGCAGATATTCTATGATAAACGCAAGTCTCTGTAATTTTATAGTGTTAGGATTTCTCAAATTGACAACTTGCTCTCCTGTAGCAATGAACGGATGGGTAAGCTTATATTGCAATGTCCTAATCACTATCTCACATGCTAAAATCCCTGTTATAGCTCGCCATTTTATTTATGGTGCGTGCTGTATTGAGTCTTTGGTTCAATCGTCGATTTGACATTCTTGACCCTCAGCTGTCGTGTGTCTTCGTCGGCTTCTCGTTCGCCTCATTCGCACGAGTGTTTTTGGTGGAGAACCCTACCACTCCGTACGTTCGATTATGTCGGGCTTGGAATTTAGATGCTCACATTTACTCGGCCTTACTAAGGTTTCCTCTAGGTATTATATCTGACATCTGTCTTTACTGAAACTCGGCCACCACTTATCGTGAATAAATCTAGCGCTTCAACAAGTCGCGGTATTCAATGCGATGCGCCAATCGATAGAAGAAGATGCAGTCGGTGCTCAAAAACAAATGCGAGTCTTCTGGTGGTTCATCCTCGGTTTCTTTCTTTGGCAATTTCTCCCAGAGGTGAATAGAACATCTGATTTCGACGCGCAGCTAACACTGTGATTTTAGTACGCATTTCCTTTCGTATCATCTCTCGCGTTCCTTTGCTGGTTCTCCGAAAACCCCAAAGCGCAATTCCTGGGTGAGACCTCAGTATGTCATTCTTGAATGTTAGTTTAAGACGAGATGTAGGTTCAGGATTAGGCGGTGCAGGATTCCTGACGGTTACTCTCGATTGGTCTAATATTGGATCCCAATGCGTTTACTACCCTTACTGGGCGCAAGTGAACATTTTTGCATCCTCTGTCATAGCTGCTTGGATCCTTATTCCAGTCGCGTTCTTCACCAACGCCTGGGACTCTGCAATCTATCCGATCCAGTCCCAGGCACTGTATTTGAGGAACGGATCCGTTGTAGGTGTTTATACTTCGTACGCTGTGCGCTATGATTGATATCAAATCTAGTATCCTACAGCCGACCTTATAACCGCTAGCTACGGTCTCAACGAGACTTTATTCGAAGAAATCGGCCCCCCGTTGATGTCAGCACAACTGCGCTGGAACTGTAGGTCACTCACTCGCGAAATACTTCATTTGTATTAACGCAGATTCAGACTTCGCCGCCTATGTCGCATATTTAGGGTCCTTTGTATCCTGCGCTCTTTTCCAAGGCCCCAATCTTTGGAGGACTTTCAAGACCTATCGCCAAGCGAAGCCCACTTCCAACGATAGATTGACAGAAATCATCCGGCGGTATCCGGCGGTTCCGATATGGTGGAACTTTGTTCTTTTCATGTATGATGTCTCTTCAAGATCTTTTGACTATGGACGTTGACCATAGGATGAAGTGTACCTGTCATTATCTTGATCATCCTGGCCGCGAAGGGTGTTTGTAAGCTTTTCAGGCCTTCGCTCAGTAGCGACCAGTATTAACATCATATACAGTGTACATGCCGATCTACATGCTTTTCATTGGTCTTGCCATTGGCGCCGTTATAGTACTACCAATGGGTCCGGACTTCCATAATTATCCCGTCGTGACTCGCCGTCTAACGCTTCTACTGTTAGCTTTTATATATTCTGTCAGTGGCTATCAGATGCAAGTGGGCTACTTCAACGAGCTCTTTTACGGGTACGCGATAAATGCTGGTGGTTCGAGACATCCTGTGGGGGCTTTGAGTTACCGTGTAATCAGCGGACAATGTACGAATTGCAAACGCTACTAGCACTGCGCTATGGGACTGACTACCAATGGTTATAGGCTGGTACGAAGCACAAAGTATGCTCGCTGACATGAAACTGTGAGTGATCATCGATTTCGCAATAAATGCGTCGAACCTACCTTCTGTGCTTAGTGGTCACTATGTGGGTTTTAAGCTCATTGGACCTTGCTTCGAAACTGAAGGTCTACAACTCACAATAGTTCCATATTCCTCCTCGTAAAGTTTTATTGGCCCAGATATGGGGCATTTGCGTCGGCGTTCCGGTCAAGTAAGTGTATTGGTTCGCATTTCGAATTGTTCCCGATACATCTCTTCAGTTATGCTACTAGTGAGTCTCTCAACATATGAATGAAGTAGATGGCTCTTGATCACGTTGTCCAAGTCCTTTGGGTCTGCCAGACCAAGGGCGATATTCTCAAGGGTCTGGTTACTGATCCCAATCGACAATGGACAGTGCGTGTTGTCCCCTCTGCTATGGGACAAGTGCTTAAGAGACCCTCCAGGGTCAAACCGTCATCTCGCTAAATAATCAGAGTATTTCTTTTGCGCTTGTCGGGCCGAAGCGTCTTTTTGCCGACGCCATTTACACACCCATGGTAAACCAAGCTTAACATGCTTTCTTCCCAACTCACCACATTAACTACTCCAGCTTTATGGATTCTTGGTGGGCGCTGTCGCTCCATGTATCCTCTATCTTCTTCACCGTAAATGGCCTCGGGCTCGTTTTGATTTATGGAGCATACCAGTGTTCTTTGACAACTTTGAAAATTAGTATGTGATATTGAAGTTCCTTTTGAAGTGCATACTGACTCTCATCGGGAGCTACGGTAATATAAGTGTATATTTTTTCACTCTTTTCATGCTTGGCACGCTCAATCATCTCTGGGTCAAACGATGTAAGTGCATGCAGTGTGAAGTATTATACTGATTATCACTAATTATGCCCCCAGACTATTACGCATTCTGGAAGAAATACGCTTATTTGTGCAGCGCCGCTGCCGATACGGGCTACAACTTCAATCTACTCATAATTTTCGTCGCTTTCAGTGCTGCGAAGACAATTCCAATGGCAAATTGGGTGAGTCAGGTCTGTCCCCGCCCCATTCCAGGGCTACAAATTCATATTTGTGATCTAGTGGGGTAATAATGCTCAATCAGTTGAACGATGTCGGTCGGACCTCCTGTAGCTTTGTCCTCCAACTTTTACCCTTATTTTACAGGCTTCCACGTTCCGACGCAAGGCTAACGAGCCCGATCTGTATCTTTAGGAAGTGATTACATTTTTTTCGCCGGGTTGGAAGAATCTTTCGAATATTGAATCATGTTCCACTGGGGCTCAAGAATTATATGGATACAGAGTGGCTGTGCTTATACGAATCTATATATTATGTAAAGAAAAGTTTTTTACACGGGTTCTGTCCAAGAGTTGAACATGGCAGCCCAGAATATCATTGTTTGGACAACAGTAGATCAATAAGATACTCAGATTGACTGTATGTAGTGTGTACGAACTGAGCGGCGTGACGTGAAAACAACGATGAAACGAAAAGGCACAGATACAAAAAACATAGTGAAAATAACAGGTCTCAGACAACGCCAAGTAAGAGATTACTTCGACAGATAAAAAGGAAATCGAGAATGGAGACGGCAGTGGTGGGTCTCCTTGATCAACCATAGCGAGCCAGGCTGATCGTGTCAGGCTAACGTGGAAAGTCATATAAAGAACACGTTGTACATATCACTTAGCATAACACATAGAGAGAGAAGCAATACCAAGGACAAAAGCACATTAGATCAGCGCTACGCATGAAAGAATACCTTTTTGCAGCCTGAAAGGTCGTTCGAATCAGTCGCTAACTCCTGGGCCTAGAGACCTGATGGGTATCGAAAACTCACAGAATGTATACTAGGGCAACAGTTCACTCAACACCAATCTCAGACATGGTGATATCCGGAAGTAGGGAGACATCGCCGACAGCATCAGCGTTGGGCCCGATATGTGTATCAATTGACGCAGTTGACGCAGCTGGGACAAGTACGTCTAGAGGAAAATGATATCAGCAATGAAAAGGGCGACCAATAGAATCAATCCTTGAGAGTTTTTTAAAGGGGTGTCGTTACGAGTCAAGCCAACTCGCAAAAGATTGGAAAAACGAACTACCTCTTAGCACCGACTCCCATGTGTGCCTCGATTCAAGAAAGAAAGGAGACGAAATATAAGGAGTCCATGACGGTGGATACCCTTACCTCCATTGACATGACCATTACCATTCACCTTCGGCGAGGCTCCGTCATCGACTTCCATTGTACCTGTCGCAATGCTAGTATTGATCGCGTCCGCTATCCCGTTCATATTTTCGTCTATCCCATTGTTGGCAGCAGGGGATTGCGAACCTCCCGGTGAGTTTTTGGAACCAATTCCATTTGCTGCAGAATTTTTCGATCCAAAACCGGAATCCTTCCCGAGGGGTTTAGACGAGTCTTTACCGTCTACCCTACTGGCGTTAATGATATGTTGCCAACGCTCTACGAGGACTTTGGCACGGTCCCGAAATTTATATTGGGAGTCCAAAGGGACTTTATCATCGGAAAGCGCGGTGATGTGGCGCATTACTTTTCCGATTTTGGAGAACTGCGAATAGAATAATAATGTCATCAGGGCGAAAAATAAGAAAGAATCGATGGTAATTTTGGTACTTGGGATAGACTTACGGAGAGATATGCGATGTTGATTTTGTCGTATGTTTCGATCTGCGTGAATAAGTCGTTCATATCCGGCATATCATCTGCTTTGGGAGCTTGAACTTTGGAGCTCAAGAAGACTTTTTGTAGCTTATGTCGCCATTCGCGCACTTTTGTAGCTTCAGGATCCTTGGAAAGTTCGGCTGAACAACAGTTAGCAAAAGAGACGCAATAGAATGAGATGAAGTTGTGAATGGAAGACATAGATAACTGACCGTCATCCGGATTCTCTTCTTTTCCTGAGGTGGTCGTCTTGGTCCTCTTCAAAGGTGGTGGCGATGCGGTAGGAGCACTCTTGCTCGCCGCTTGAGCTTCTTGAGCACCTTCCTCGTCTTCTGATTCGATGGCAGCTTTCGACTTACGTCCCTTCCCTGCACCCTTCTTTGTCGTCGTCCCTGGCTCTGAGTTGCGTTTACGTTTCTTCGTTGCTGTTGAAGCAGATGCATTAGGGGCCTTCCTCTTCTTGCTCCCCGCAGGTCGTTCGCCGTCATCGACCAACTCATCTTCTTCGTCGATGTCACCCCTCGCTTCTTCCTCCTCTGCTTTAGCGGCAGCTTTTTCTGCAAGATCTTGTGCCCACTCTGTGGGGTCACGAGCAATCTTGTAACCCTGCAAAAGGTCTCCTGAACGTTTGCCCTCGGTGTGGTCGGCGATGTATGATTCTACTTCGTTGGGTTTAAGTTTGGATATATCTTTTGGATTTAGCCAGGAGCTACAGGCCAAGCAATAAGTGGAGTTCAGAGGATCCTTGTAAAATATTCGTACAAGTCTCCAGTAGGGAAAAATTGAACACAGTAAACTACACCCTTTTTGGAAGGCGGTCGTTCTTTGACGACGTCGCTGGGTATAGACGCGGGCTCCACGACCTAGAATGAGGAGCCGAGGAGTAAGCACGCGAAAAATTGATCGTGTTCGACTTACTCGTCCAGGCCAAGGTGGATATCCTCGTACTTTACCCAACACGATATCCCCGACTTCATACGAAGCAACTTCAGTTTTGGAACCCTTCGATCCTTTTCTGCTCATCGTATTAGACCTAAAAACACCGTGAAAGTTGACCGGGATGTGTTTTCAACCGTTCGGTTTATCGTCGTGGTCAAAGAGCAGATGCAAAAAGGTTGTTTGTCCGAAATA
Source organism: Lentinula edodes (assembly GCF_021015755.1). Taxonomy (NCBI): domain Eukaryota; kingdom Fungi; phylum Basidiomycota; class Agaricomycetes; order Agaricales; family Omphalotaceae; genus Lentinula; species Lentinula edodes. The sequence continues at coordinate 76,753 of NW_025764363.1, forward strand.
CATACAATTCATATCACGCGAGAAATAATGGCGTCACTTCTCACGTGCTACGTCTCGACCTCGGATTTTTCGGACTTGACATATAACTTTCTGCACTCTCACCACCGCCAATCTTTGGGCCTTTTGCACTACTACAATAAGTTGATAAGAATCTATGGGAGACCTTTGGGAGACCTTCATTCAACTCTTTCATAGTTTTTTTGCCGTTACAGTTCTGTCTACTTCGAAGGTCAAGCCCAGGGACTATCAACAATTTTGCGTGAATCCGACTGGCTTGTAACTATTTGGAACTCATTTCTGCGAACGAGTCATTCACAGTCGACTTCTGAGTAAGCTACTAGTCTTTTGCAGCACCACGCTACTCGCAGGGGATGCGCATGCTCAACAACGTACTATAATTTACTATGCTATTAATTCACAGAGCCTACAACAAAGCAGTCATGGAACATACCGAAAATCAATATTCGTTGCTTTTGCATGATGAAAAGCTGATTGGTCAACCTTTCTTTACCTGCAAAGCTTGATACAGGCATGGTAGTAGCCCTGATAACATGCTAAGCGCTTCAGGCGCGGAGCAGGAGAGGAAATTTGTTGAACGCCCATCTTGTTCAACAGTTATGAACTCTATATCTTTATTGAACTGATCATGACTCCTAGACTCTACAGCTGTTTCGTATCCTCAAAACCTTCAGGATCCGACATAGCCGCTCGCCGATCTGGCCACTGCCTCGGTGTAATATTTGAGAGACCAGGTTACAATAAATCAAGACGCCTCTTTGGATATGCCCGTGAATTTCGATGCACATAATGAATCGTCCTTGCGTTTTTGCTACATCAATTACAATCCATCCGCTAGTTCCCATCCGCATGTGCTGCACCGCCTTGATCTTTCTGACACGCTCAACCTGCCAAGAACTCTGCATCGGTTTACTTCCATACCTCTGCACTGCACAGAAGCATAATGGTGTCGTATCTATCTATCTTCGCATATCTTTTCGTCTCAATCTGGAATTAGAACCAGTGTCCTTGATGTTTCTCCAACAAGAAAAGCTTCATGTGCGTGTACCGTTAGGTGGATCACTTGCCACACTTGCTTACATCTTTTCCTCATCTTTTCCTCATTGGTAATAACGCCACCATTGTATTGGAAACGAAAGCGCTCATAGGTGATATAAGAATTTGATATGCTTCTGTGTATTTCGATAGAGTCATCCCTGAATCTCCTCTTTCTCTCTTATCTCAACAATTCCTTTGGAATATGGTAAGTATCTCTATCGTAGCACCGGGCGCGGTGTTGCTCGTGGCCACTTTCACCTCATAGCCTGCTCAAGCAGATAACCCCCAGGATTCGGGTGAACGTTCTTTATTCTCGTCGCCTGTGCCATTGCCCGCGTGTAACACGCCAGAACTACGGGACGACAACATCATTAGAAGCCACGATTCCGACGAAGTGTATAACAAGCTGGAAGCTCAGATTATTACCATCGGGACGGTATCTCCTGGATTCCAGAATGGTGTCGACTTGCTACGTGACCACGTCGATAGTAGCTGTCCTCCTTATCCTTTTCATCACACATATATGGGTTCTTCCCATTTTGTTCTGCCAAGGTTGGGAACAGACATGGGTGCAGGCGCATGCGACACAGATACACTTGGAAACATGGATCTCAGAGGATCTCTCCCGTTTACCCCTTTTACGCCTTCATGGACCCCAGATCCATACGGAGGATATCCCCTCCAATTTGTGAACCCTTTCACACACACTCCCCCAGTTCCTTCTAACCCCTGTTCCCCTATTGGGTACTCGTACCCACTAGCTCCTCTCCCCACTTCAGCCCCCGTCTATGACATGTATCCTCCGCCTCAGGAGTTTGGCCCAATTGATGTATCTGAGCCTCTTTACCCATACCACTTAGGTACAACTGGGGCTGCAGTTGACTACAAGACTTACGGAGCACAGACGGTTCAGCATGATCCAGGATTCGCGCACAACTATGACTACTCTGACCAGGACCTTGCACCGGACCTTCACGCTCAAACAATGGACTCTGACCTTTCTTCAGGGATGAGCCTTGATTTTATCAAATGTGAGACGTTATTGAAGCAAACTCGGAGGAGTTGGTTGGAAGATCTCCTCGGGGCTGTTCTTGGCGTAAGTGTTTTTCGCCAAAGTGGATTCCTACCCCACTGACAAAACTCAATCGATCTCTAGTACGGCTTATTCTCCCTCGGAGTCATGATGCTCTTTCTTGGACTGTTGTATCTGTATGACGCAGATTTGCAATACAAGACGTTGCTGGTGAAGGAAACTTTTCATGCTGAACTGGGGTGATTTTTCTAGACAATGTTCGTTTTTGAAATAGCAAGCTGATTCCAAACCCTCAGTTGCGATTACACTTTGAGTTCGAGAAACTCCAAGGAAACAATGTCGTTCTGTCATCACAATAACACATCTGTTCCAGACCTACACGTATACAGAACGACTGCTCAGCCTTACCTGCAGATCCTCACCGCGCTCGTAGGCTACACCGTGCTCATCTTGGGTGTCAGTTCCTGGCGCACTTTCGAAAAGATTGTACGATGTGTGAATGCGGGATATACTTTCTTGCTACGGTGCTTACAGATCCGAAAGAAGAAGGAGGCTTCAAGGGTTAGGCCTTATTATTCTCCCACAAGTTCAAGTTGCGGGTGCACCAATTGCTCCTTGAGCACTGTGTTCAGATACAAACCATCACAATGTCAATGTCGCCACACCTGTGGGGATTGTTATGAAGCTCTCATCAAATCGTTCGAACTATTGGTGCGAATCGATCGTTGGAGCGACACTCTCTTGTGTCCCAGTGGTTTCCTCCGCGAAACGCTAAAACCATCTTCTTTTAAGAAATGGGTATACAAGGTGCTGTGGATGATCTTTGCACTCCACATCCCATTCGTTCTCCTCCTATCCATCTACCGACTTGTTCTCTTGCAGGGCCCTTCGCCTGGCTCGTATCTTAACTATGTCATTAGCGTGTTTGTTGCCCTGGCGTGCTTCATTTCCATCACGAGGTTTACTCGCCGTCTCGTTGTGCCCTCGGTAGAATCGGTAGTGAACCACTACATAGAAGGCACTGGAATCCAGTCTACCGATACTCGTGTCACTGTGCCGTGGGTCTGTGCGAAGATGTGGAAGACAATGGGTGCCGACTGGGAGGATATGGTTGAAACCTGGGAGGATTGTGTCGGGCGGGAACAGAAATGTCAAGAGACCAGGGAGAGAATGATACGAAAAATGGGAAGCGAAAGGTGGTTCGATGTAGATCAGAAGAATTCCTTGAGGTTGGTATAAGAACAAGTAGATACTTCATGATCAGTTCATGATTGGACTTGCTAAAATGTGTAGGATCGAACGCTGTACATTATCCTTGCCATGCATTATGAAGTCTTACCGTTCACACTATGTACATGATAAGCCTTGATAAGCTTTATGTAAGTGACTGCTCGCACGCTACATTTCCCGTCTTTAAACGGCCATCTAAAAGCTAAGGAAGGTCTTGTAAGCGACAATCCCACTCTGTCTAAATTTCGATAAGCCAATGATGACGTATGTAGCCCTTAGGATGGATGGTCTGATTTCCACTGCCTTTGAAACATTATCACAGTTCCGACTACGTTCGGTGTTTATGAAGGCTGTTTTATCCGGGCTTCGCATTACTTCCTTTGCTGGAATAACTGTCAAAACAAGCTCTGACTTCAATGCAATGTGTTCTTCCATCGTTCCTCAACTCGAATCTTCGATACCAAATACCACTGTATACTTCTCCGATCTCCTTTTCGCGGGAACTACTGTACAACTTTCCGACAACCATCCCAGCTGCGAGCGTCCATCGCAACTGGTATTTGAAGATACATGCCGCATTGCTATGTATGTATCTACTTCAAACAGGTCCGGCATCAACATGGAGATCTGGCTTCCTCGAAACTGGACTGGAAGATTTTTGAGTACAGGTAATGGCGGACTATCCGGGTGTGAGTTCAAATGTTTCTACTCATCTTTCGAGTCCCCGAAAAATTGCTTACAGATGAGCAGGCATTCAGTATGAGGATATGGCCTATGCTTCGGCACTCGGAATCGCCACTGTTGGGGCTAACAATGGTCACAACGGTACTAGCGGAAAAGCCTTCCTCCGAAATCCTGATGTCGTTGAGGATTATGCATCCCGCTCGTAAGTACTAGGGTGTTCTCTTCCTTGTCGTTTCGTTCGACGTTGATCTCTTGTAATAATGTCTTCAGGGTACATACTGGCGTTGTCATTGGGAAAGCGATTTCCAAGCAATTCTATGGAAAATCACATACGAAATCATACTATCTTGGTTGTTCTACTGGTGGTCGACAAGGTCTCAAGTCGGTACAAGACTTTCCAGAGGACTTCGATGGAGTTATCGCTGGTGCCCCGGCAAATGCCTTCTCTGGTCTCTTGTCCTGGAGCGGTCGTCACTACGGAATCACTGGTCCTCCAGGATCTGAATCGTTCATAACAGAGGAGCAGTGGAAGAATCTCGTTCACCCCGATATCATGCAACAATGCGATACTATCGATGGTGTCGCTGACGGTGTTATTGAGGATCCCAACTTGTGTGACTATAAACCGGAAAGACTAATCTGCTCGTCTAATGTAAGAGACAAGTCGAAGTGTCTTTCCGGGGGACAGGCAAGGGCAATTCGGAAGATATTCAGTCCATTATACAGCCCCGAGGGAGAGCTTTGGTTTCCGAGACAACAACCAGGAAGTGAGGACGCATCGATCATAGCCGCAATGTACAGCGGGAAGCCTTTCCCTTTCACCGTTGTGCGTATCAAACGTTCTAAGCCATCTCACAGGGGTTCCCGTTCTCATTATGCACGTAGGATTGGTTCCGTTATAGTCTTTACAATGATCCAGAATTCGACGTTACCAAGTTGAATATGACCGACTGGGCTTACTCGGAAGCGGTCAATCCATTCAACATCAATACTTGGGAAGGAGATTTATCGCGATTCAAATCGAGGAACGGGAAGCTCATCACTTGGCATGGTCAGGCCGATGGACTAATTTCTCCTGCAAATTCTGAACGATATTACAATCACGTTTCGCATACTATGAACCTTCCCCCCTCCGAAATTGATGACTTTTATCGCTTCTTTCGCATCAGTGGAACCGGCCATTGTCGGGGAGGCGACGGTGCTTGGGTTATCGGGCAAACTCTGAGGAGTCTCAAAAGAGTACAGCTGGATATGGAGTTTCTGAACCCTGATGGGAACGTGTTAACGGCGATGATTCGGTGGGTAGAAGAGGGCAAATCGCCAGATACCCTTCTGGGCACAAAATATCTCAACGATTCAATTTCCATGGGCGTCCAGAGCAGTCGAAGACATTGTAGATATCCTTTCCGCACTCAATACGACGGTACTGGGGATAGCTCCCAACCAACAAGTTGGTTATGTAAATGAAAAGGAAAAGATGTGGATTCATGGAATAAAAGAGCTTTACAGCAAGTATGGCATTCTGTGTACATCTAGTGGATTAAATGGTGGGAGAAGTTCCAACAAAGCTGCTAGGCGCTTTAACGCTTGGAGTAAAAGTCAAAAAGGTCGGCATACATACAGTACAACTAGCATTAAGGACAGGAACCTTGGCAGGCAAAGATGCTATATCAACATGGACGAAGGACACAAGGATCGACGCCCTAACATTCTGATTTCTACTGACGATGCTTGATACAATGCGGAAGCAATAACCCCTGGAGTCGTAGTTAGTATCATCGATGGAAGAGCATAGAAAAGTTCCAAATGGAGCCCTCCTCGTGTCGTCTCACAATCACCATACCACGGTAAGGACCGAACCTGGCTTGGATATACCCTCGACCTACATTTAGCACAAGACGTCTTATACATCGCTAGATCGCCCTACTCGCATACTCGTATCTCAGTGACTCCGGGGAGCGTTTATCGTCGAACAAAGTCCGCCTGGGTGATGAGAGATATCATGAATCGATGTAAATTCGTATGAAAGAGAGATAAGACGTGGAAGAAGAACTTAGAAATTTTCGACTTATATGATTCGTTGATTATTGCCGTGTATGTTTCAACACCTTATCTACAACTTGTACGCATAAGCTCTCTATTTATTCACGACCGTCAGCAACCTGTGAAACTCCCTACATAAAGTGAACCCGTAGAACCCAAGCACACGTTTGCTCAGGAAGTGCAAGTGGCCTCGTTGTCGGGGCAATGAGGAATTTCGGTCTCCCTGGGAGCACCTGGAGGGAGATTGACATGAGCGTCATCAAAGGCAAGCAAGGGCACTCACGATCAGTGGTGAGATTTGGGAAGGGCTCAGGGCAAGCTTGTTGCACATCAGCCTTCGTCTTTGTCGCTGGGAACCTGGAGTACACGACTGATTAGCAACCAACGTACATATCGGTATCCAATGATTTCGACTTACGTCGCGGGTTTGTTCAAAGCAGGAACAGGCTTCGGGACGACGGCGGAGCAGTCAATCAGGTCGTTCGCGTTGTGTCCAATAACAGCCATCTTTGCCATGGCAGCTTTGAACCTCGATGCCATCAAAGCTTCCTGGTCTATTGGGAAACAGGCAAGAGAGGAAGAGACATTAAAGCAATGGACTGTGAGCTCGTCGAATACTCCAAACGTACTGATCATTGATTGCCAGAAACAGGCAGTTCGGGAGTCACGAGCCAGCTCGAAGTCCGATTGGAGTCGGAGTTCTCCAACGTTGTCGCCAACAGTGAGGGGAAGAGGGGAGGAAACTTCACCAGTGTTGTCTAAGTACGCCAAGTTTGATCAATTTCAAGGTTTTATTGGATAGTCAACGAGCAGGTGCATACTGGTAGTTCCAGGGAATCCGACACCAGTCAAGAGGGTTTCGAGGAAGAACTGTGAGTCAAAGGTGAAAGGAGTCTAACGACATATATTAGCTAAATGTTTCGGTAATAGATTCGGAAAATGTGACTTACCGAGTCGAAAGGTGCAGCGTCCAAAGTGGGATCGACGTGATCAGCTCGGGCCACTGAGGAGACATTGAACTTGTAAGAAGCCCTGGAGAGATTATTAATCTGTATTGAATCATACCTGTGTGCTTTAGAGCGGATTGTTATGTCAGATGGTTCAAATGACCTCGAATAAAGTCTGAATAACCCACTGATACAAGCAGAGAAACAATGTCCTCAGCATTCATGTTTGCCTATTGCATGCCAAAGATAAGCCACGGTAAAATTTGCAGGAAAGTTATAGAAACGGACAGCATCCTGGAAACGTGCCAAAATTTCATCGACAGTATTTTGCGGTTCAGGGATCAGACCGTCAACAGCAGGAGCGGTAGCATTGGGTCGTCCGGCGCGGAACTCCAATTGAGGTGCACCCTTGATAAGTAGTTAAAACACGGATCATCGGCATGGCACTCAATCTCAGGCTTGAAATCAAGTGAAACGTACAGGACAAAGGCCGACAGCGACAGCGGCACCGAACTGGATCATATCTCCCGCAGTAATAGTCGGGAATTTTCCTGAAGCCAAGAATGGAGCGAGGTCGTTCACGCTGTCGGAGATTCCGAGGTTGGCGGCGAAGTTGGGCTCGACGTCCGGGAAGATCAACATAGAACCGTCAGCGCCTCCTCCACTATTTTCTTTGGAATTAGAGCATGTATTATGGTCAAATTGTATGAAGCCACTTACGCCGACGGACCGAGGGATTGAGAGATAGCAATAGCATCATCTGTGGACGTATATTCAGAACAAGGCGCAAGCAGAACAAATGGAGTGGTAGAAACATACGGAAGCTCAAACGAAGCACTTCATGGGCTAAAACCGATTGTAACGTTAGCCCTGCATCGCAGGTTGTGGCGAGCTTCAAACCAACTCACCCGTTTCACCACACTGGTTCTCGAATAGTGTCTCGGTAAGATCTTGGGCAAGCTTTGAATCATTCATCAGCACGGTTCTGATTAGTTATATATCTGAACCTATCCTTACCGGAATAAAATCACAACAAATACTGTTGGGAACGACAGTGCCGTCTGAGCAGCGCGCATTCTGGGCGGCGGGAGCAGCATTGACGGTGGACAATGCGAGGGCTACGAAAGGAAGGATCATAGTTGAAAATGCCATTGTGGATGTATCAGAGGTCGACGGTTAAAAAAAGCAGATCTGAGAGAAATGTGAAGAGGAAGCTAATGTGCTTGGAAAATTTCTGCTCGCTCTCTGCTCAGCATTTATACGCCTTTTGCAAATCAAACTGAGTAGATGGGAGAATGAGTCGGAAAGACTATGGATCCATCGAAAACGAGAATACCGAAGGCCAAGACACCCGGGACAATTACATGAGAGTATGCGTTCAAATCCGCCACTCATGCAGCTTGAGCCCTGTTCCACACCAACCGTTATTCCAAAAAGCTACCGGATAACCGGGATTAAAAGTTGAGCCCCATCCAGGGAGTGATTCCAACGAATAAGGCACGTATCTTGAGGGAAAAGTTGGTAGCCGTCTATCCAGTATGTTGGGGTAGGGTATCAAAGAGGACGATGAACACAGCACAGAAAACAAGACTGGCTGTAATAAGAATTCCGAGTTCCGGTGGCGCTTTTCGATGAGAATTCTGCTCATGTCCTCTGACGAATTTTGCGAGTGATTTATATTTTTGACAACAGATACTCCCAGTGAGCAGGTGAAAAGTCCAGCGATACCACGCCTAACGAAACGTTGGCCCGTAACTTCCTAAGAGGAGAACATTACATGAAGATGAGGTCAAATTTTGGAAAGATTCACCAGTCATAAAGATGAACGTTTGAACAGTAATACGAGGATCGCTATTGGATGCATGTCGGTACCGATTTCAAAAGTAAAACGATGATGCCAGACCACCTTTCTGATATTTGACATCCGGATCGTTCAAATATACTTCCACAGAAGCGCAGGAATTGGGAAAATTATTATCGGCTAGCCAAGGAACCGGGCGAAGACTTCAGCGGAGAACCATAAATGACCGGGCAAAACTTACCACGCCAGTTTTCAGGAGTGAGTGAGAGCGAGTGAAGCTTGGCAACGTTGTACAAAATTTGCAAGAAAACACTCGTTGATGCCGAAATTCAGGAAGGCCTCGAAGAAATTTGTTACCGCTAGCAAGGAAAGTTGCAGAAGTGTAAGTGTAGCAGGGGAAATAGCGAGGTGAAAGATAATGACAACACAGAATAATCATCCACCCAGTGACATTCAAGTCAAACAAAGATAATTTCATCCTCCACAAATAAAATTTCTTCCGATCCATTCCACACTTCTTTGTCTTCGTATCTGTGGAGCGTTCGCCCGCGAGTTCACACCGTTCATGCTCAGAGATAGAGCCATCCATTTTGCTGTAAGGTTCGGTCGTTAACAGTCAAAATTTGATCATGTTTCTGTTTTGAAATGGGACACTGGGTTCCCGGAGGACGAATAGTATATTGAATTGAAGATGTGGAATGTACGCATGAAGTCAAGGAGAAGGAGGCAGGATTTTCCCACGCAACTCCCTGGAATCATCTTCCGAAACGGTCATATCATTGTGTTTTCATATACAGTTATACGCATAAGCTATCTAATTATCGACGGCTCTGCTCTCGCAAGTACCCTCATCCTCATGTAAAGCCGAGGCAAAAAATTATCTAGGAAGTGCAAGTGGCCTCGTTGTCGGGACAGTGAGGAATCTCGGTTTCTCGGGGAGCACCTGAAGAGCAGATCTTACTGTCAAGGTCTGAATCACTAGTCAGGGAAAGAACACTTACGGTCAGTGGTGAGATTTGGGAAGGGCTCAGGGCAAGCTTGTTGAACGTCTGCCTTGGTCTTTGTCGCCGGGAAACTAAGTATATAAAACCGTTGGAATCTAACACGGATTGGTCTCCAATTATTTGGACTCACGTAGCAGGCTTGTTCAAAGCAGGAACAGGCTTCGGGACTACGGCAGAGCAGTCAACCAAATCATTCGCGTTGTGTCCAATGACTGCCATTTTTGCCATAGCAGCTTTGAACCTCGCTGCCATCAAAGCTTCCTGGTCTGCGGAGAATAAATGAATACCTCGGAATGTTGATTTTGAACTGCAGATTTTTCCAAACATACTGATCATGGATTGCCAGAAGCAGGCGGTTCGGGGGTCACGAGCGAGCTCAAAGTCGGATTGGAGTCGAAGTTCTCCAACGTTTTCGCCAACAGTGAGTGGAAGAGGGGAGGAAACTTCACCAGTATTGTCTAAGTACGCCAAGTTTGATCAATTCGAAGGTTTCATCAAATAGTTAATGAGCAAATACGCACTGGTAGTTCCGGGGAATCCGACACCGGTCAAGAGGGTTTCGAGGAAAAACTGCGAGTCGAAAGTGAAGGGAGTCTGAAAAGTGGACATAAATTCGAAAGCATCGGGGAAAATATCAAAAATTTGACTTGCTGAGTCAAAAGGGGCAGCATCCAGAGTGGGATCGACGTGGTCAGCGCGGGCCACTTGAGAACAAGTTATCGTGTAGTAAGACGACCATGCAAAATTCATAAAATCAAATCATACCTGTGTGCTAAGGATGGTATCATATTAGATACGAGCTTCACAGCGAGAGTCGTATGCCTCACCGATACAAGGAGAGAAACGATGTCCTCAGCGTTCAAGTTTGCCTGTTGCCAAGTAGCAATGAGCAAAGAGGAAAATTACGAGCGAAGGGGCAAAAGACGGACAGCATCCTGGAAACGCGCCAAGATTTCATCGACAGTGTTCTGCGGTTCAGGAATCAAACCGTCAACAGCAGGGGCAGTAGCATTCGGTCGTCCAGCACGGAACTCCAACTGAGGTGCACCCTTGAAAAGTAAAATGATTAGGTTGATGATTAGAATAGGATTTTGATAATCAGAACACGAGGACAGCGTACAGGACACAGGCCAACAGCAACGGTGGCACCAAACTGGATCATATCCCCCGCAGTGATAGTCGGGAATTTTCCTGAAGCTAAGAATGGAGCGAGGTCGTTCACGCTGTCGGAGATGCCGAGGTTGGCGGCGAAGTTGGGCTCGACATCAGGGAAGATCAACATGGAGCCGTCAGCGCCTCCTCCGCTATTTTATGGCAGAAATAAGTACATACATATATGTAACAAATGAACTGTAGAGGCCAACTTACGCGGAAGGACCAAGTGATTGAGAGATGGCGATTGCATCATCTATGGGCGCATGGTCAAGAAAATGGACGGGCAGAACGGTAGTCTGAGTATCGTACGGAAGCTCAGACGAAGCACCTCATGCGCTAAAATCAATGAGTGTGAGCACTTCATTACAGGCTGCGAGCTCCAACGTCACTGACCAGTTTCACCACACTGGTTCTCGAATAGGGTCTCGGTAAGATCTTGGGCAAGCTTGATTGATCATCAGCAAAATCTCAAATATTCCACTCCAACTACAAGCTTACTGGGATGAAATCGCAGCAAATACTGTCGGGCACGACTGTCCCATCGGAGCAACGGATGTTTTTGGAGGGAGCAGCGCTTACGGTGGTGGAGAGCGCGAGGGCGATGAATTGGAGAAGGGTGCTAGTTGAGAATGCCATGGTAGATGTACCTAGAGGTCAATGATTCGAGAACGAAGAAGTGAACTTGGGGCTAATCAGGAGAATGAGCCTTGAGCCTGTTGCCTTTCTGTTGGTCTACCTACTATTTATATGGTTGTAATCCTCCTTTGCGAACTTGAGTGGACAGTGTGAGAGGTATAGAGGAGGGAATCTTGTGGCCCGTAGATGCTTGGACAAGCCGGGTAGTTTTCGCAACCAAATAAGCGTGCCGCTTTAGAACGAAGAAGAGCGGCAAGGAAGATTGACACCGAGGCGGTTCCGCTGGGTAACTGCTCTCTTCAAATTCAAGGTCCAACGTATAGCGATATGCACGTCCAGCCATTTTTACATGAACACACTCAACCAGACAACCGGGAGAGAACGTTACTGTTGCCATATGCTCAAGAGTAGCAGTGGATATCCATGCGTATATATGCTTATTGGGGGGGGGAGAATCGAAAGGTACAGGCTTGTGAACCCATTGGCAGGATGCCAATGTTGGAAATAATTTTGTGCCGGATGTTGAATTAATATTGAAGCGCATCAATGAAACGAAAGACAGAACCAACCAGGACGTACTGTGAGAAGTGCTGATCCCCAGGCATTAGCTGGTAGCCAGACTCAGTGAGAATTTGTACTTGACGAGGAATGGTGAATGGTTTATGCGAGTTATTTCTGATTTTTGACAGTAGCATGCGTGCATTGTAATCGATAAGGCTTTCAACGCTGTTCCAAAGAGCAATTGAGATCCCTTGAGATACAGACCCCCTGGCAGCGGCGTACACGGCTCTGATCCAACATACGGATGGTCCATGGAGAAACTTTACAATACTGTATCCGAAATGCACCGAATGAGGCCTTTAAGTTATGAACCACAGGCGTCCCACAAAGAACACCAAAGAACCCTACGAAAAATCTGAGGTTGAACCGTCATTGCGGAGAGTTTCTGATTTTTATATTGTCCTAAAACCTAGATTGTGAACCGTAAACTAGAGTACAGCAGGAGAGTGCCGCCAGTAATCCTGAATGATCACGCCATACCGAGGCCATGGTAAGAGCATTCATCAGTACGTGGTGGGAGGGACGAAGATGAAGAGGATTTTGAAAAGTCATGTCGGCTCCGGAGCAAGGTAGATTTGACTTCCGGATCAATGAAGTAACTTTTACACAACGTACCAGAAATGTGAACATCAGGATCGGTCAACTGTTGTACCGGACGAGAGTCAATAAGGGCATCAGGTATCGAGTTCAAAATTTACCGGAATAGGAAAAATCCATTCGACGGATGGGTGAACGGCGAGAACTTGAGTTCAGAGTGGCAGGTGTAGTCCTCGAGCTTGACATGTTTCCACTGTGAATTGATTTCTCTGAAGTTGTCCTCGAGGCTCGAGCTGGCATTCCAGATTTAAAAAGCAGATCCAATCCGTCGCTACGTCGGACTGAAGGACGATACAAAATTACAGGGTATGACAGGACTATGGGAGTATTACTATTCAAAGAAAGAATAAGGAACAAAGTGATATAATGAAGTTATCGAGTCGAGGAAGATGCTGATTCCGGGAAATGTAGTGTATACTAAGAAAATAACCAGAGCCAGAAAAACTAATCAAGTCACTGAAGGGCCAGTACCGGAATTGAGAGGAATTCTGTGAACAAGAGGAATAAAGTGATGGTTAAAATGTACAGGTTGACAAAAGTGCGAACGACGAGAACAGTGAATATGTATGAACCATAAGGATATGAAACTAAGACAGGAAAGAGTATGTTTCGCTTATCCACGGCAGATCCAAGGCGACAGGAAAAGTGGAGCACACATCCTATAGCAACCCACACTCCCTCAAATGGAGCTGGAGTAGAATGTCTTGAATAGCGGAAAGAACGACTAGAAGAATGCAGGAAAAAGATAGTCAGCGAACTGAAAACATTTAACAAAAGTCGAACGATGAAAGGAGTGCAAGACGCGACGAACAACGTCGACAGCGAGTAGATCCGGGGCATGTAATCCCTCCGTCGATAGGTGATCCAGTCAGCGAGTCCAGCAAGTCGCGATGTTGAGGAAAAGCAGAGAGAAATTTGAGACTCACATTTGATTTGCTGCGTATCGGTGGCACAGGTGTAATGTGCGTATATTTGTTTCGTGGCGGCACTCTGATTCAAGCTCACAAACCTGTGAAGCAAGTATTCGCAGGCGGCGTCGTAATTATCTCCGCCCGTGTAATCCGGGAAGTAGTCACCTACGGGAGAAAAAAAAGATTAGTACGAGGGGAAGAAAATGGAAATATTGAATGGGCAAAGCGAACAATTAACTTTAAGCTGTGAAAGAAGCAAGAGTCAAAGTTTACGACAACTGACTTCATACTGAGTGAAATGGCAGAGATGAAGGTGAGGAGGGCACTCGTATACGAGAGTACGAGATCGGCTCGGCTCGACGCGCTGTTACTCGGAATGCACGAGCACAGTGTATATTCAAGATGGCTAGAAAGGGACAATCAAATAAACCAATGCACACCCACCTAATGGTGACCTTGGCAACTTTTCAGCGAACAAATCAATCTTGTTAAGGAAAAGGATCTATAAGAGTGATACGTCAGCAAAACTGTTTGACGCAGGCCAGCTAACAGGGAAGGTAGGGGTCAAAAAGTAAAAGAATGCAAGGCAAGAGAGGGCGGTTGAAAGGGACAACATGCATACTGCGCAAATCGCCGAAGACGGAGGGATTAGAATTGCGGAATGTTAAGTGAAGGGAACAGGAAAGGAAGCGGAAAATGGGCACTCACGATTGAAGTCTTGACAAACCATCTCGAGTTACATATCGAGTCGAAGAGGGTAAGGGCTTCTTGCATACGATTCTATGGGAACGTTGATAAGAATATGTAGCAACATACGGAAAAGACAAAGAACGGGAACGGAAGGAAGGAAACACTAGGACGAATTCCTACCCCTCTCTACACGGGCAAAAGCAGGAGGAAGAAAAGAATAGGGGAATGGCTTACCACGCTCTCATCCTCATATAACATTTGATCATACTCGCTCAACGAAACTAGGAAGACTAAAGCGGTAACGTTTTCAAAGCAATGTATCCACTTTTTACGTTCAGAACGTTGGCCGCCGACGTCAAACAGTTTGTACGTCAATTCGCCGACCTGGAAAAAGCAGTAGCATTAATTGCGAGTAGAGCTATAGCTGAAGTGGAGGATGAATGTGCTTGCCTTGAACGTTGTTTCCGTGATACCCGTCGTCTTCACTCGCGAGCGGAGGATATCCTGATCACTAGGCATGTATCCCTAAATACCCCAGAATACGAATCAATGCTTTAAATAGACCCGATAGCACGAGAACAAACCAGTCCACTCATTCTATCGATGCTGTTAAAGTAATACACCGCCGAATCATTCAGCTGAAATTCTCTACTCCTTCTCACCGCCTCCTTGACCGCTGGATCATTCCAGATACCTTTAATCGAGTCAGCTACATCCCGAGGCATAACGTCGACTTCCAGCTGCAGCGGAAGGGCAAGGATAGTAGCTCTCCGGGCATCATTAGATGGATTAAGCGACAGGTCGAGGGAGGGCAAAGCATCGAGAATCGCACGCATGGATTGGACAGTGTTGGAGAAAATGATTTCTTTATAGGATTCACGTTCATTGTCGTTGTAGCCACCATGATGTATAAGCTTCATTTGTTTCAGAACTGTGGACTAGAAGGAAACGTTAGCTACGACCAGGCGAAGCGTGGAAACAAAGTGGTAAACGGCAGGTGCTAAGGGACCGGGGACAGGTAACGCTAACGAGTCGTACTCGACCACAGACATGGAGAAGCCACAAGTCGATTGAGGGTGGAAACAGACAAAAAAAATGAAACAAAGGTCGCGTACTTTTCCAGATTCACCGGCCCCAAGCAACAACATCTTGATCTCATTCTTTGCCATCATTCGGTCCCGCTTGAGTTGATTTTCAATCTCGTCATTGCCTAATAGATTGACGAAGATTGGAACCGCATTTGGTCGAAATTGTCAGGGGTAAGGTCGCAAGGTCGTTGTCGTTCGATACGGTGAAGATCGTGAGGGCGTCGTAATAATAGGGCAGAGGAAGAAGATGAGAGGCGCTATTCGTCAGTAGTGAGCGAAAATGTTTGAAGGATGCCACTCACGGGCCTTAGCCTCTTCATCAACACCAGCTGATTGTACGCAGCCCATTATTTCTGCCCGTTAATGGTTGATTCTTCCGCGAGACGAACTTGTTTTGTTTGTTGGCCAACAGCCAAGGAAGTATTGCAGTAGGAAAGTAGTAGAAGGAAACGAATGTCGAGTGTTGGGCTTCTGAAATTTCGTTGCAGCGACAAGCGCAATGTCAAAAGGAAGAGAGAGAGAGAAAGAAGTCGGGTAAAGCGACGGGGGAGAATGAAAGGTCAAAAGTCTAGAAGGCGAAATGCCTGGACTGAGTGGGATAAGAGGATAAAAAACAAAGAACGGAAATGTATTGGATAGGAAGTTTGGGTTTATTTGTTCTGTCTTCCATCAGGTAACCGGTCCGTTGTCAGCTCCACTTTCGGTCTTTCAGGCCACGGATTGGGATGGCGTCTGCTGCTAATTCCAGTACAAATTCCAAAGGTCGACCAATGGCACGAAGAATACTAGTGCTCATAACAGCAAGATCTGCTCGACTAGCTCTGTTGAAGAACGCGAACGAATCAAAGAGTTTTGGTTTGGTCTAGGGGAAGAGGAACGACGAAACCTGGTCAAGAATGAGAAGGATACGGTATTGAGGAAGATGAAGGAACAACAAAAGTATTCTTGCAGTTGTGCTGTTTGTGGCAGGAAACGGTTGAGTCTTTTTTCTTTCTTTTTTCTGGTTTTACAAAGAAAGAGAGAAACTGATTATTGATTATTAGTAACGCCATCGAAGGAGAACTAGAAGCGCTATGCGATGCATACTATGAAGAATTACAGAGCAATACGCTAACTATCTATCAACCACGATATGTTTCTTCTGGTGGTACAATTCCTCCCCCGCCCGGACCAGGGCCTTTCCCTTGTTCCGTCGAGCTCGATATAAACGGGGCAGTTGTCGGGCATCCCGGATATCCACAACACGTAGCTCCTCATAATCATCGACCCAATAATGCCAACGCCAAAGTCGTCAGAGGTGGAAAAGGACAACTTCAAGCGCAGCGTACCAAGTTTCCTGTTAACGGTCGAGGGAATCCACCACCCGAATCTGAATTTGATGACGCGGACGATGGTCCAAACGTCGACCCAGACGCCGATCTCGGTGACGACGAGTATGAGGAAGAGGATGATGACGGTGAGGATTATGAGGAAGAGGACGAAGAGGACGAGGAAGAAGATCCTAATCCTGATCCTGACGATGAAGAACTCGGTCCAAATCCAAATTCACCTGTGCATCCTGGGGTGAATGATGTTGGAATTGGTCGTGGCCGCGGAACTCCCATACGGCCTGGAACGACGTCACAATTAGGTGTAAGGGGTGGTGCAGGGGGCGGGAGGGGGAGAGGTTGTGGTGCTGAGTCACCATTGAATGGAACTGAGAATAGGAAAAACTAAGGAAGAAACCGTCTATTCAATCTGGGCAAAAGTCTTACTGTTACAGATGTGTATCGATTGCCTGTCTTTCATTTATTCTACCCCCAAATCCTGCGTTTTCGTTTCTGATCAATAGCGTCGTCATTGTAGATGTTCTTTCCCACTTGCTCTGTATCTCGGCGGTTCTCCTGCTGTCGTTCCTGCTTCCTTTCCCCGTTCTTTCCCTGCATATTCATCACTCCGTTGTCGTCATGCCCATCTTCCACCGCCATCATCCACCTCCATTCGATTTGCTCAATTCGCTCATGTCACACAAACTCTCTTCACAGGTCCTGGCAACATCCTCACCGTCGCCGACGATCTTCTGAAAAACAATGGCCAAAAATTCCTTGAGATGATGGAACAGCTGGCTGAACGAAGGATGCAGCGTGAGGAGGAAGCCGTAGGTGACCTCGACTCGGAAGATGAGGAAGACAAGGATAAGGAGGATGGCAGTGAGGATGAGGAGGTTCTAGAATCGGAGGATGATGATGAGGATCTGGATAGAAGAAGGCAACGGAGGATGAAGGTAGCGATGATGAAGATGATGAGAAGGATGAGGAAGATGGACAACGAAGAAGGGGAGGTAAGTGCAGTTCCTTCTGTCGGTGGTGTCATTTACCATCGTTCCATTCACTCGCTCCTCTTGCAGGCTTTGAGGAAGCGATGTTAGAGTTTTGCGCTCCCGCGATGCCACCTATGTTATTACATCCATTTCTTCACTGATTGATTTCCAAATTTCCCTTTTTCGCTCACAGGTTATGACGGAAGAGCAGAAAATGGAGGAAGGCAAACAAATGTTCAGTATCTTCGCCCCATGTATGTTCGAGCAGAGGGTTTTCACACCCTATCGTGAAAAGGTCTCATCGTCCTCTTCCTTTCTAAAATTCCATCCTGATATTCTATGGCTCATTTAACAGGTCGCCCAAGATGCGGGAGCTCGAGGACGAAGACAAGATCGCTCAAGAAACGTGAGGTTAAGAAGCAGAATGTGAACCAGGAGACAAAAGATAAGAAAAAGTGTGTTCCCGTTCGCTACATATTTTTTCTTCAATGCTCATTATCCTCAATTCCACAGGCAACAGGAGCTCGCAAAAGAATCTGAAAAGGCTCGTCGGGACGCCGAGAAACCCGCCTCCACCAACGCCGCCAAAGCCCAACAAACTGCTCCCGAGGAGGAACAGCGTAAGAAGCGCGAAGAACGTGTGGAGCGTGAAGCCCTTCGCAAAGCTCAGGAATTCGAAAAGGCAAAGAAAGAGGAGGAGAAGCGGAAGACAAAGGAGGAGGAGAGGAAGAAACGGATCGAGGTAGAGAAGGAACAAGAGAAGGAACTGGGGAGAAAGTGGTTTAGACGTAGCTAGAAAGGTCGCGGTCCAAGTACGTGTTTTGGTTTTTTCGTTGGGTTGATATCAAAATTTTTGCTATCGAAGGGCTATCTATCTGTGGCGTCGTCAGAACCACGTGGGATAATTGACGTAAAACTTGAAGGGGAACTCTTTCTTAATCTTACAAGCTTTAGAACCCGTGCCTTCGCCACGGTGGCTCGCTTTGCTCGCACCGTGTGCTACAGCAGGGTTCACAGCTTGTTGGGGGCAAGCCCCCAAACCCCCCTTAGTCGGCGCCTTGCGCCTCCATACTTTCAGATTTATCATGCAGTATTCTGAGCTATTTTCATTGTAAACATACTTTTCCTATCTAGAAGAACTTCCAGGTACACCATATTTGTAGTAAGGCAATGTATATCTTCTAAAATGGAAAGTTAGAGACTTGCTATTAATTAAAGTACAAAACTTACCTTTACCAGATAGAACTTTCACTATAGCCTTTATTGTACTCCACATCTGTAAAACCTGTATATTTGCCAGTGCAAAAGGTGCTGGATGGAGAGAACTCTCCAACACCCAAAGCACTGGGAGTGAAAATTTTGACTGGTTCTAGATTATTTGGCTGCTGGGAAGCTCTTTCAGTTGCTCTCAGACAATGAGCCAAAAATACAGGTTTTGCAGATAAAAGAGAGAGCTAGAATTATCTATAGGCTCTAAGACTTCAGTCCACTGATCTGCAAAACCTGTATTTTGGGTTCATTATCTGAGAACAACTAAAAGAGCTTCCCAGCCAAGAGCAAGTTGAAAATCTTGCTCTTGGTGTGCTTTGCATGCTAGAGGCCAGTACCCTTTATCAGTAAACCTGTTTTCTTGGCTCATTCTCAGAGAGCAGATGAGAGAGTGCTCTCCAGCCAGTACCATCACTCTGGCAAACATATAGGATTTGAACATGCAATATGTTTTACAGATTGTCCCTGTGATTTATTTATTATCGTTGTAAATATAAACCATTCTGGAATCTGGTGCCTTTTCAAAACTTGATGGACTGAGTATGGTATTGATTTTCCAGATTTATCACAACCCAATATTTTTGCTTCCAGAACTCTGATAGTATATTATTTCTTTAGAATGATTCAGGTTCCATTGCAGATACCTGGAAGATTGGTCAAGATTTCAAAGTATCATAATAGGTGCACCAATCTTGAGCTCAAGACTTGCAAGTGGAAGACCTAATTCATTCATCTGCAAAACCTGTATTTTTGGCTGAATAGCTGAAAGCAGCTCAAAGCACTTCAGAGCACTTCCCAGCAGTGAAAGCACCCAGAGCAGGCTTTGATTTTTGCTCTGGGTGCTTTCATTGCTGGAGAGCGCTCTCCAGCCAGTATCCTTGCTTTTGCGAGTATACAGGTTTTGCAGATGTTGATACTAATTAAATACATAACAGGATAGTGAAATTCATTTTTGTTTTCTGCTTCTTTATTTGCACCAATACTATCAGCTCTAGGTGAATGCATTTCCTGCTAAAGCATCCAAGTCTATTATATTGAGCTAATACAACATTTCTGGGGCAAAGAATAGTGCATTTATCCATGGATCATTGTTTACTGCAGGATGGATCAAGTTGAGACTTGGATAGATGGCAGAAATCAAAGACTATATGACATCTCCACATCACATTCATGGATCAAGTTTCATTTGATGTTTAGGTGTGTTAATTGAACCATAACCAACTTGCAGTAGCCAGTTAGCATTGTCACATCTGTTCCACTGCTGAGCCAATTATTTTCTGTTAAACACACTATGTCATGACACAGCTTTGAATACTGGTTGCACTGACCCACAATCTATCCTCAATAACCTTTGCACAGGCAATCAATATTTGCTGAAACACCACAGTCACACATCTGGCAAATGTGATTGTTTTGATTTCTTATTTTGCATAGTCAGCTCTTGGAAGTAACAGCTTTTCATTGGTGCTTCATCTCAGATAATCAAGGATACCTTCTCAGCAATGTTGCTCAGTCAGAATTCTCCTTCATAAGGCAAAGTTTGAAGTGACTTCTTAAATCTGTAGTGGTTCTTATATCAATATTGTAAAATGAGGCAGCAGCCACAATATGCAGAATACTCAATGCACATGTATAAATGTATAATGTCCAGAGTTCAACTGTTAAAGTGCTTGTAGTATTGACCCTCACATGCACACGCACTTGAAGTCGCACTAAAAAGCGCCGGAGAACACGGCATTGATTCCGGCGGCTCTGCAGCACCATTTCGTGGTAAAAGTTCAGCGTCTAGCTTGCTGACCAATTATTGGTAATCATGTTAAGCGCCCAGTTAGTCTTTTATAATATAGGATTCTACCACGTCCTAGCACATCCTCATCCTCAACGTTCGCGCTATGTCCGAACAACTGCAGACAACTGGGTACACAATCCCTTTTCAGTATCTACTTGAAGTAATTCAATTTTGGATAGGAAATGCAAACACACCAAATTTCTTCCGCTCAACGAGCCTCCATTGAGACGAGGAGTCGTTGACAGAACCTGCTTTCACGTCACACCTGTTTACTATCTGGGATGGTATATTCCTGGAGACGATATTCCCGACTACTATCCGGAAGCTGGAGGTGAAATGCCGACCTTTTGGACGAAAGAGGTCATGATACCTTGGGTCAGAGATTACGATGCCAAGTATCAGAGTAATGAACGGTGCGCTTTGACATTGCCTGAATTCATCTTTGATTCGCTCAGTGTCCTATCCAGTCATTGCTATTTTCGACCAGAATTGGCATATGTGACTGGAACAAAGGAACCACATCTTTTGGTCTTTATATCTAGCAACCGTACCCAGGAGTTCATTGATATGAGTCGGAATGAACACTTCATTCAAGATGCTGCTCGCATTGCTCATGTCAAAGATTTCTTTGGTGAAGTGAGGTGGATTCGCCGGTGAGGCCTAGTGATGACTCGAAGCGGTGAATGCGTTGTCGCGCTTAATGGATAATGCTATCAACTGTATCTCCCATGTCTTCACTACCAATTCTTCCCAATTTTCATGTTTGGTCTTACACATCCCATCTCACAAATTGCAAGGACCAGCCTGCCCCCAATCTGTCGCGGTAACATCCCAAATTTGGTCGTCGTCTGCCAAATTATTAACTAGCGCCAATGGGGTTTTGGCCGGGGGGGGGTCGAAATCTTTGCAACCAGGGGGGCGATCCCTTCGGGAGTTTTTTTCTTTCAAAGTGAGATGCAATGCAGAGTCTAAAAAATTTCACAAACTCACTTTCTTGCCTGTTCTCTTCTTGCTATGAGCTGCCAAATGTCTGCAAATGCCAGGATCTTTACAACCATTGATTGCCTCCTCCTGGGACCTATCCCATTGGATTCAGACACCTTGAAAACCCCCCCCCCCCTATATCTACTTTCTCCCTTGCCTCATTTTAGGGAAAGGAGAAGGGGAAAGGGGGACGGGGAGTAAGGTTAGGAGAAATTCCCACGGGCGATCACTTAGGGTTACACAAAAAATCCCACACTCACATCCATCTTGCACACATTTATGGAATGAACGGTGGGTGACATGCAAAGTTTGTCTCTGACATTCAATCATCACCAGAGCCTCTGTAGACTGTGCAATACATATTCACAGCTTCAGCGCCTCACATATGGCATGGGAAACAGCATAGAGGCTGTCAGCAATGATGAGCATTGCGCCAAAAAGTTAATCAATTCCCACACTCAACTTCAACTTTTACTTTGACTTTCCATTTTTTCTGTATCAACTACAATCTATACAACTTCAACTTGCATAGCCTCAATAGCTCAGTGGTAGAGCGTTTGGTGAATATCGGAATGTGCAGTTATAGTCACTAATAGGCTAGGGTTCGAATCCCTATTGAGGCTTTAGCAGTTGGTTTATTGTTGGTGAAATGTTTTGGCACTCATTGTCATTTTTGACACTCAACATAGTCAAGTAGGTTCACTATTATGCCTCAATAGCTTAATGGTAGAGTATTTGATAAATATTGCCTCTTGAAGTACCTTACTTATAATCAAAAGGCCAGGGTTTGAATCCCAGTCAAACCCCGCAATGGGAATATCCGGTCAAAACGGCTGAAATCCGTGAGAGTATGACCACGTCTGGTGATGACGCAAAGTTCATCTTCTACTGGTCACCACGAACGTAAATTTATTGAATTTGATACCAAAAAGTTTTACAGCAGGTCCACACCGTTCTTGAGGAGCTCAAAAGGTTTTAACATACAATTTATCGCCGTGGCCAGGGTGAATAAGAGGATGGTTGCAAGGATATATGGCTTCCCAGGGTGTAAACTTCTGCCAAAAGATGTGGACGCTGAGACCAAAGAGCAATATGTAAACACCTATAGAATATTATCTCGAATTAATTCTCGGGATCTTCAGTACACGTTAGAATGGCAAGCACCATATTATAGTAAATCAAACTTTTTGATTGAAGTCGATACAAGAGGAAAAAAATGGGTCAGTGTCAATACATGGAATTTGAAGTTCATGTACCGCAATCGGAATAATAATCTTACTACTCAACTTTTGCTGGAAATGTGTAAGGAATCAAAACCTATACATGTTGTTGTGATAGTCAATTACGGGACTTATAATTAAAGCTTGAACTTCTTTGGTGGATGGTGGAACTTTCGAACATTATGATCTATGCTCATACCGCATACACGTCGGACGGCTTGTACAGGCTTAGAGATCTACTGTAAGTGTCTAAAATTGCTTTTCCTAGCAGAATTTTTTGAAATCTGAATGGAAGGTGGACCTTGAGCTTGCATGTCCTCTTGCCATATTCCGATCTCTCCTGTTTGCGTATTCCGAAATATCGCTAGTGTTTATTCCTATTTGTTTGTTCAATATATTTTAGGGCCTAAACGCTAAGCTCTTCCGGGACGGCTGAGGCTGGCTCTTGCGGGACAAAATGCACTGTATGTTTGAACATACAAGCCTACGTCAGATCGATTGGTAAATGATATGAGATAGATAGATAGATAGATTGTTACATGGCTTTACCATACGGTGTGTGTCCTGGAACAGGAGAAGGTAGACTAAGGTAGACTATTGCACATTCCCAGAATGCTAGCTTACAAACACTGGCACGAGCTTGAGCTTACAATATATTGCACTCAGGCTTGTGGCTTGATTACACAGTATTTTCTCTTTTACGAGCCTAATCCGCGCACCAATGGGACAGTACTGGAGAATAATGAACATTGATAACGAGGAATCCACTGGGAGCCTGGGAAAACTAGGGGAATTTTTCTGGTACTCAAGCCGGATTATCAGCCAGGGGTTGGTCAGACTCAATCACCAAGTGCTGAACGAGTGGCATCATGATGAATTTGCTATGCTGTGGGATTTCTTGCAGAATATCTCTGCAGTCCAGGAAGAAATCAGGGGAAAGAGTGATGCTGGAGAAATCGAGGTCCAAGATGACGAGTCTTACATCAACCTCATAACGTCCTATCTGATCATGGAGAAAGTATTCATTGATTTATTCCCCAAAAAGAGCCCGAAAATAGTGTACTAACAGGAGTCCCATTGTCCGTAAATGCAAAGAGGGGTTGTGGAATGATACAGTAGGATACGGTTCATCTATGTACTTCCATGTATGTAGATGATCATCTGTAAAGAATCAATTGGAATAGATACTACGTTCATACCTTTGTCGACGAAAATCAAGTCATGGATATGGAAAGAGGAATAAAGAGAGCGGCGGCACGCTATTTCAACAGGATGTAAAGAAAGGCTCTGGAGAGGTAGAGGAAGGATTGAAGCTCCGTAAGATGATTTGAGGCTTAGCAAAAAGAGGTAAGGACGTTGGTGCATTCGGGTTGATATTACAATTCCCGGCAATTATATACACTGTACACTATCTCCGCCGATATAGTCCATAGGCACTTTGAACAGGCCGGATATGATGTTGAGCTATGGCTTCGAGCTGTTAGGCGGTGAAGGATTGTCGTTCTTGTTGTAATTAGTCTTGACTCTTTAAGAGTCAAGTCTTTGGGCATACTGTACGCCCATTCTCTTTTACCATCTTCTTCCAAATGTGACCAATACGTTTGTACACGTATCCAGGAGCAATATCTTGCTATCAAAGATTACGAACCCGTCGACCTCTCTGGGCATTCTCTCCACACCATTCCCGTCGCCTTGCATCAACATGCTGATCAGATCACCTCGTTATCGCACTCTTGCAATCCTATGCTTGACCTCCCTCTTGATTTCATTCAAGCTACCTCTCACTCTCTCACCGAACTTCGTCTATCGCATATGGTGCTTAAAAAAGTACCACCCAACATCCGGTTTTCTGTCTCCTTCACATGGTTGGATCTGAGTTCCAATAGGAGACCTTGACGATGCATATCTGGAGGGAATACCTGGATTGAAGGTGCTCAAAGTGCAAAACAACTGCATGGAGAAGCTGCCCTGGCATTTCCCTCGATTACGGAGCTTGACAATGCTCTGCTCCTACGATGTAAGCTCGTTTTGCGGTGCATACAAAGTGAAAACCAAAGCTCTATAACACTCACTGTAGCACCACATATTGGAGTAATATAATCACCTTTTGAAATCCGCAAGAAAACTGCCTCTCACCTGAAGCTTCAACCCATATCTCTTTCACTTTGAGTAAGCTAATTCGAAGAGCAGGGGGTCAAGTGTATTACCTACAGTCAAATCAACAGTACCTCATCTTTGTTTGAACGGAGGAACAGGAAAGGTGGAAGATATAACGTATCGCGGTTATGAAGAGAAAATTGCAGATGGTTGAAGGAGTTTTTAGCATGGGAGGTAAGATTCCTCTTTTTTTCCTACACGCGTAACAATAGACTAATTATATGTGCCATTCATCTCATGGAATATTCAGATTTGTAAAAGGATATGCTCTTTTTGAACGAAGATAGAGTTATGGTCAATACTCGATGAAACATGAGGATTGAAAAAAAACCACCTCGTCCTTGCTCTTTCAAATATAACATGGGTCTCCCATTCCTCTCCTAACAGTAATTTGGTGTTCAACTTGGGTGTCAGCTGGGCAACAGTGATGTTGAACCCACACGGGACGACGTGATAAGTATTGTTCGCCCTGTGGATTTGAATTTTGAATCGAGAGGGAGATTCAGAAAACTCAGCAAATTCGAATCCACAGGGAGGTTCAGAAAACTCAGCAAATTCGAATCCACAGGGAGATTCAGAAAACTCAGCTTGGGAAGGTTGGCTTTGAACACTCTGAAATTCTTGTGACTTAAGTATAGGGGTGAAGTTGTTGCTGGGTTGAACAGACGTAAGGAGGATGGGATGGTCGTCGTTGGGTAGACAGACGAGTTCAAAGAGCCAAGGCTGAGGTTGATATTCACGTTTTGATCCCAACCAAGTGGTGTCCAGGTTATCACTGTAGATGTAGTGAGTCTCACTACGAGCGTTGCCTTTACTATCCTTCCGAGGATGAGGTATAAGTTTTAGCCACCTTCCCATGACTACATGACTATAGTTTGATTCCTTCCTGCCACCACCATTTATATTGGGATAGGAGCTTAAAGAGGTGATGGAACTAGTCATAGACGGAGAATATTGTTGGAAATTGTAAGTGGAAGTAGTGCCAGAACTATAATGAGAAATATTCGTAGAGAACGATCGAATCGACGCAACACTACCAGCGTTCAATGCGTCGCCCATGCTCATCGATGCCACTCAAACCTCCGACACCCATATGGACCATTGGTAAGTTGACCTCGTCATCATCTTCGTCAAGCTTGCCCTTACTTGGCCTAGCAAATTCTAATGGTCTTCCACCGCCCACGGTTCCTTTACCTCCAGGCCCCGCATTCCTGCTTCCTAAAGAAGAGTAGTACTCATCCTCGGCTTCATGCTTGCCTTTGTCCAAAAACTGAACATCCCATGATTGAGGAGGAACCCAGGAGCCAGGTGGAGGAGCCTCGTTATCCTGTGGATGCGAGCTAGATGTTAGAGGTTGACCCCTGCCCGACCCCTACCGCCATTTCCGAAACTTGTATATAACCCCTGAACCAAAGAATGCGGTGTAATTTTCCACCGTGATCAAGGAGGTCGAAGTGTCAGCCCAATGCCCATGCAGTCCCGTACTGGTCACAGAAACTAGACGAAGTCAGATCCAAGGCTGGTCGGTCAATCAATTCCTCATATTCTTATTCGTTGGCGAACGGAGAAACGGTATGACGGATGAGTATCGATATGGGAAACAGGGTGATCGAGAGGTGCGTTTAAAGCTCAACTACTTCATTCTCCTAATTAATCTGTCGATTTGCAGCTTTTGAGTGGGGCTCTCTTTTCTCTTTTCTTTTACTGCCCCCCTTCCCAACGTAATCCTCAATTCAACTCATACTGCGCAATACTCATAAGTAGCGAGTGCCAACCAGTCGTTTAGAACAATACCATTTATCTCAAGCAAAACTCGAGTTATCTGTATCGGGGTCACATTGGCGAATGAGGGGTTTCAGTTGAGGCTGAGGCGCTGGCGCGAAAGTGTTTTGATTAAGCTCGACGTGACGCGGCCTGAGGTACACCCAAAGCTTATTTGAATGACCTTTGCCTTTTGACCTTGTCATTTACCTTCTAGATGTGTCTAAATCTTATGAAACTCGTCGCGGGTATGTTTCCATATGGGATTAAGATTTGGTGCGACCTCCTTCCATGTTTGTTTTCAGTTGTGACTAACCACATTGAATGCTCATAGCACCCTCGCTAGACGAGCATGCAGTCCAACTCTTGTGTTCTCAGTTCATTCCCTACGTTCCACACACATGAACTCCCTGCCCAACCCATACCCCATGAGCATCTGTGTCCGACTCTGCACTACACATTTCCATAACTTTGCGGTGCACACATCACAAAGGCGATGATGAGAGGTCAACGGATGGACTCGTCTGGGCTCTGGATGCTGAAGCATCGTAGTTTGGGACAACTGGACATGTCGAAAGGACTGTGATTTGGGAAATATAGGTGAATTATTTCTCTTTGTAGTCAGCCTCGCTTCGTTAACTTTGCTTGCCCTTTTGACAGTGCGTTTCTCATATATCTGCAGTATACTTGATATCGTCGCTTCGAAGGGATATAGCGGTCAAATGACCTTTGTTCATTTTGTGAACCTCTCATTTCGCCGTATCATGCTCGTAATCATAGGAATAAAGAGGAAACGGGTTCATACTTGTCTGACACAATCTGAGAAGGATGAACAGACAACGCAGGAAGATTGGATATGGGCTGGGACGAAAATGTCCGTGGCTCTCTTACAGCCAGATAGACCTACAACATCCTCGAGGTTCAAGGTGAGTTTCAGTATATATGACGTCCATTTTTGTTACTCACCCTTTGTTGGTGTCCAGTCCCCTTCTTTTTGTCCATTGGGACCCACTGGCTCTTCATCGCAGCTTGTTCAACCCGTCGACCACGCTCAATGAACGAAATATCCTCTTGGAATTCACGTACAGTCATGAGCATCTGCTCAAGTCGTCACACCTTCACCTCTTATGAAGCACCCGCATCGCAACACCATAATCTTGCTCACCACGCCTGCAACGATCAATTAGTCACCTTCTCTGAACGCTGATTCCGAATCCAGCACTGGACACGTTTGGAACTGTATATGGTGGATGTTGAGTTCTATGAGCAGAGGACAGAGAGATGGTGATCGTGTTCAATTCTAGTAAGCAACAAATCTACCTCTGGCAATATATTCATTTCGCTTCCCTGTTTACGCAGTTCCACCTATTGACAATCGACGGAGTTCAGTCTCGATACTCCAGACCCGTTCGATGTATTTCATATACCCCACGTTCCTCTCTTCTAGGCCGGCTCCGCTGCATGAATTTTTCACACGTAAGGGAGAAATCCCACTGCGCTCGCCTCAATCATATCACCTTCCCTGAAGTCCGCCACCCTACAGATCTTTTGTTGGAAGAAAGGTGTTACCACGAGAAAGTTCATTGGAGCCGTTTCAATTTCGCTGTTTTGTGTCACGTTCGTATCCTCTAAATTATGTGATTTTTTTAATGAAATTTTCCATTGCAGATTCCCATGCACAATGTGAAGCCTCACTTTCATTCACCTCTTCTCTCTATGTGTACCATGCTTTACGCTCGCCATACGTTGCTTGATACCACCAGATGCGTACAAAGCAGTGGAACGCTGGACGGCGTCTGAGAAACTGCCATATCCAAACCAAATTGTTGCGCGCGAAGTAGCAATGCTTGATATCGATTTGATCTGTTATCCAGTGCCTTTGGTATGCAATCAGGTGTCGCGAGGCCTTGAGCTGGATGAGAGGGGATAGGTTATTTGTTGGATCCAATGGTATTTTCATTGCTTCGTCTTCTCAAGGTACAATAATGAATTTTCTCAACCCCAGCATCCCTTCATCTTTTGCCTGCCATCACCTATCCTCGCCGCAATCCCCTCTATTCCATGCCCTTCAGAACGCTCTACTTTGGATATCTCAACCGTTCGGGAGACGAGGTTTTTGCTGTCTTCTACTACTACTACTACGACAACTGCCATGAGTATCAGTAAATTGCGCAGCTGTTTCCCAACTCACTCATCTTGGTGTTAACCAACTTCTCAATTCTGGACTATCTTCCACTGCCTCCGCATCCTCTCTCTTTTATTTCTTTTACTTCTCTCCAAGTAATTTTGACCAGGCGGTGTGATGATCCAACGTATCTATACCCCTTTTACTGGGATAACAAAGGCAAGCCACAAGGCAGAGTATCACTCCAGATGGCATGAATATTTTTTACCAAGGTGCGTCTCGAAACTTCGAATAATTTCCCTCCTCATCTCATTTTGTGCTTTAAGGTTCTCTAGTTCAAGTACATCATCGAACCACCGCCAAGCTTCCCTGTCTCTGCAGCCGCGAAGATCACGCAAGACATAGTTTCAAGACCTTACCATCATCAACAGACTGAACCTCCGTCCCATCTTAGATGCCTTCAAATGGGCTAATTACTTGCCCGACGTGAAACCCAGCTGCACACCCTCCTCCACCTAACTATATTACACCCGGAAAGGGCATGCCCTTTCCCTTAGCGTTTTGGGCCTTTCATGCCCTTTTTCTCATGGAAAGGCAAACCAGCCGGAAACCCAGTCTTCCTAAATCACTCCAAAACCTCTGTTTATGTCTTAGGGGTTATTAGAGACTTCTAGGGGACAAACTAGGGGGCAAATTATAGGGGACAGCTAGGGTACAGCTAGGGTACAGCTAGGGAGAACTGGGGGACAACTAGGGTATAGCTAGGGAGAACTGGGGGACAGCTAGGGTACAGCTAGGGAGAGCTGGGGTGTAGCTAGAGAGAACTGGAGAGCAGCTGTGGACTACTAACTACAATAATTCCAGTGGATACTTGGTCCGTGAATTGAGCGCCTATTTACTTCTTTTGGAAATTAGGCGCCCATTGCAACTCAGATAAAGAAATTCCCATCAGTGAACGAGGTGAGAATCATACCTTCCATGAAGGTGCCTATTGGTGGCAGTTCCCGTGGGCACGCATTGCAGCTCAAATAGAGTAATTCCCATCAGTGAACAAGGTGAGAAACATACCTTCCACGAAGGTGCCCATTGGTGGCAATTCCCATGAGCAAACAAGGATGTTTATGAAGGTGTTTATCAATACTTGCCTTGAGTGTACTTTGTGCTAATGAAGTCCCAGTGGCTCAGTGGTAGAGCATTTGATAAATATCATAAACTCTGTGCGGAATGTAAATATTGTCAAAAGCACAGGGTTCGAATCCCTGCTGGGACTATACTGATTTTCGTTGAGTACTTTTTAATTCCCATGACTGAACAGGAGTATCATACCGTCGATGAAGGTCATAATTCCCATGAACAGAATGAGTGTCATACCGTCGTCGACGGACGGGATTCATGTACAAATGGCGCATTAGCTCAGAGTTACTGCCTGCCTCCCTTGGCTCCATGATGCCCAACTGTTGTAGTCGTTCAGTTCACATAGAGTCTACATCGACAATTGTTTTCTGACTTCCCGCATCTACTGCTTCCTTCGATGAAACTCTCGGTGGTCGAAAAACAGATATGGAACAAGTTAATAAACAAAAAACGTATGTAATGCAGATATAATGTATGCTGGTGCTCCGAAAAGACTACAAAGTATATGCATATATACTTTGGGATCTGTTCCCCCCCCCTTCCGAACATTCCAGACATCGTTTCTTGCATCTTCGTTCAAGACTTCGGGTGTTTAAGTCAACCAAGTGCCTGTGATTGTCATGTATTGCAACAATTGAACCCCGTCTACGTTGCCACAGAAGTGTTTAAGTACATAGAATTTTCAGGCCAGATAACTCCTGTACTGACTCGCAGGGAGGAGTGAGTGGGACTCTGCATTCGTGAATAAGCGGAGAGGTGTACGGCCTTTGAGATGTCTTGCTCTCTGATGCGTGTAGATGGACAGGTGTTGCACATTCCATGCAAGTGACAAGAGGATAGACTAATTCAACGAGAGTGTTGAACCGAGCCGTAGAATAATGAGCTTGTTGAGGAGGAAGGGAAGAGGTTGAAGGCCATCAACATCTTCATAGACCTCAGGTGCAACACCAGTACGGGCCTCCTTTCCTCAAAGGTTTTCTGCAAGCTCCCCAGACCGACCATGACTGAGTCGTTTAGTTCATATTGAGATAGATTCGGTGCCTGTGACAGCGCGTTTTGCCCAGTTGAAGTGTAACAGGTCAAAGATTCTTCGTGTTCTGGATGGAGTAGTCAAAATGGGAGGGGAAGAGGGTTGAACGGTTGGTCAGCCTATTCAGACATTTCGTGTCCAGGAAGTGGTATTTCTTTGTTGAGCCGTACCTTGCACGCGATTATAGTCTTCTCATAACTGAATAATTACTGTACACTGTTGATATGAATATATCAACCCGAACGACGAGGAGTCAGCATGATGAAGGCCTTTGCTTCGACGGAACGCACGAACAGGAAATCTTTCCATCGCTTCGGCGATGTACTCGGTCCAATGTAGCTGAGGAAGTTAATACCCATTGAAAGGACGAGACAAAAAGAGCCCCGTCTCACGTAGGCAGACCGTCCTCGAAGGATGCAGAGCAAAGAGAATTCTTTCCCACGAGCAAACGCGAGATCATACCGTCGACGAAGGACGTATTATCCAAACGATTTCATGTAGCTCACTGAACCACCCAAGAATGGCACCTATCAAACTTCTGAGCAAACTCGGGTTCAGGGTTCATGAAGATACTAACCGATCTTGGGAACGGCATGTTCCCCAACAATGGTAAGGAATTTTGGGTCTCGAGATAGACGATCCGAAGGACGGGGGCTGAAAATCTTTGAACCCGTTCTCAGCCTCTTCAAAAAATAAACAAACATTGAACGTCGCTCTTCCCAGGTCGATCTCTGAACCAGTTCGGTTGACCGGTCTGATAAAGTACCATTGCGTTGTCAATGTGCAGAAGAATGTCGGGATGAGAGCAGCCACGGAAGAGTTGTTAGTGGCTGCATCGACGTCTTTGAAGTTACGATAAACGCCGTCTATGAAGGAAGATACCACGATGGAAAATCCGTCAATAGAGATGACAGACCGCCCGATATTCCAGTTGAAAGCAAGTCCTTGTTGACGTCTCGCGATAGCCTTGAATATGTTCATGTTTTTTCTAAAGGTGGTGAACAGAACGGATTGAGCATCAATAATGAACCTTTGAACCCGGCAGGTATAGACTCTAGTGAAACAGACGCTGTCAGTAAGATCATCTATAAGTATGGGATCCACTCACTGCATTGAATCCCCATTAAATTCGTCCTGAATCCGTAAAATCTGCTCAGCAGATGTAGCTCTGAAGCGCCACTGAGGCTGAGCATTGAAAAAACGAGTCAAATTAGTGCAGAGCAAAGAGAGAATTCTTTCTCACGAGCAAACGCGAGGATCATGCCGTCGACGAAGGACGTAGGTGATTCATCTGACGATCCGGCGATCCGGGATCACGCGCTGACTTATTAGCGCTGGATGAATCACCGTCGTCCTTCGTCGACGGTATGATCATCACATTTGCTCGTGGGAATCATTTTGTTCCGTCGAAGTCAACGTTCATCATGGTAAGTCCTCGTCGTTTAGGTCAATATTGTACAGTAATTATTCAGTCATGTATTAGTACTAATGAGCATCTGTAGAGATGCTTCCAAGCAGACTAAAGACAGCGATGCATAATGTCAAAAAGTAAACGAGAGCGTCTGGAATTTGAAAAAGTTAGTATTGTACTCCTTCAAACGTTTCGATGTTCCGCGGCTCATTGAATACATAAGGCAACAACTCGAAGACGCCAAGTCTCCCGATTCTTGGACGTATCCGCCCAAGAAGGTAACGATTCAGAAGACGAGGATGAATACGAGGATGAGGAATTCTACAACGAAGACGACAATGAAAACATAATCGAGAAGCGGGAATGGCCAGCGGAGTGGGTTTCCCATTATCAAGAGGGGGTTCATGGTGCCGACACACCTCTTCGAGCCGTCACTCCTTTGAATGATGAACGCGCAAACTACCTCCATACACCTACATTGAGTTCTGTATATGACAGCGTACAGACTCCTCTTCGTTCAGAAACTCCTCTTCGTGCAGAGACCCCTCTTCGTGTAAACACTCCTCCTCTCCATGTAATAACCTCAACTTCACTCGTCGATAACACCACGGCTCCGAAGATCACCACGGAGGAGAGCGCAGAGCCACCTAGCCGGTCGCACACCCCAGAGAGGATGACGGAACAAGGACCTCGGGTGTTTCAAAACATAATTGAAATGATCGAGGCGCGTTGTATCAGTTCAAGTCGAGATTCTCCTCCAACCGACATGCCTGTATTATCATCATCTCCCTCATCAACTTCTCTTGTGAAAATGGATGATGAAACGGAAGCACCCATGATCCATGGTTTTCCCTTGGACACTCTGATTAAATTCCTCAATCAACCCGCTGCCTCATCTCTGTTCTCAAGTTATCCGTTGTTTCTGGTTCGCGTCCAGGTAAGCACTCTGTATTCGCAGGAAAGTTGTATTCACCTTCACAACCGTGTACACAGCGCGGTAAGGAGATATCAATATATAGAAGAATCGCGGCCGACCTCTTGCAAGATATTCCCTCACCAAATCTCTTGTTCCCTCCTACCCGCACCTTAATAGCAGGTGTCTATCGCTCCAGGCTTCCCGGGTGGTTATATCTGCAAGTCCCCAACATGTCATCTGCGAATACCCCTTTGGCAACCTATCTCCACCACGTCGAGGGTTTCTTATACAATCGTAGGCCCAGTAATCCTTCTGCGCAGAAAGATCGTACGATCTGGCGTGATGCGAAACTTCCTGTATTTTGGCAAACAAGTAATTTAGGCATGCCAATTCATCATCTTATTCCGCGCGGCGACTCTTTACTGGAACTGAACCATGTGTCTCTCAAATTCCCCCCCGGTTCATGGGTCGAGATTCGGAATCATCTTTACAAAGGTGACGTGGGGTGCGTCATATCCTCGGATAACGACGATCGTATGAAAGATGCAGGCGAAACGATGCGTCTGGTACTTTTGATACCGCGGCTTCCAACGAACGCCCGCATACTTGACGATTTTTTGAAGGAACAGAAGAAGCTTCAGAAGAGGCTCCGTCGCAGTGGCCGTGGTCGCACCTCCCTTTTTCCGATCAGACCAGAACCCGCGCTTTTTGATATCGAGTTTACACAAACCTTCGCCGCGTCTGTCAAAATCCAAAGGCCTCAGCACGTTGGTTGTTTCGATTGCAATGATCCCCAAAGTTGCTTTCCGTTCCATCGAAGTTTATACTGGTACCTTGAACATTTGTTAGAAGCCCGACTTACGACCGTCGTGTTGGATGAGTCTGACATGAAAAAGGCGCCCCCGTTTATGGACCCAAAATTATTTGACATGTTTGCAGATTCGCGGCACCCTCTATTAAATTCTATCGCTACTTCTGCTATGCCTCCTCCCTCAAATTGGATCTTCGAACAACATGACCGAGTCCGGGTTGCTCATTTCGACGGTAATAAGCTCCCTTTGCATAGTAATTTTATGCGCTTGCAAGACCTTGATGGTGTTCTTGAAGAGGTTTTGGAGTTGGAATGTGTAGTCGCTTTTGGAGAATTCGATCGAGAGCGTATTCCGAAAGTCTTGCTACGCAAGTCTTTCTCAGTCGGTGATTGCGTGCAAACACCCGATCAAGACTTTGTTGGACTTGTCATCGGCGATGGCGAAAAACCCTGGAGCAAGGTGGTTTTTTCTCACAGTCTGAGCTTGTCATTTCACGTCAACGTTCTACGACAAGTGTCTGAAGGCAAAGCTCTACCTATTCATCAGGATACAGGTGCTGAACATGGGCCGAATTTACCTTCTGGATCTGTCAACAACTTCGCGGAGGTTAGCCCGGAGGCACCGTACATATCGAAACATGAACAAAATTCTCTGAACCGTAAACCTCTGTCAATTGAAAAAAATGCAAACACTCCGACCCCTCCCTGGCTGGGATTTCGCTGTATATGCATTAGACATTCTGCACGAAAGGGATTTCATGCTGTCGTGAAAGATGTTGGGAGAGATTTGAGTTTGAAGAGCGGTCTCAAGGTCCTGATAAGTTACGACAACCCGAACTTTCCAGAGGACTGGGTCGATTATGATGACCTACGTTGTCAAGAGTAAGTGCTTTGATGTGTTCAATGATATTTTTCTCACTTTGCTTTTAAACTACAACAGAACTTTCAGATTCCTGGACGATGATTCTATTCAGAAGGAGGAGAAACGCGATTCATATTATCATTTCAAAAGCGGATATCAACCCCGTTACACCAAGTATGAAACGGATGTACTTCAGGAGGCTCGACTTGCCAATGAAAAAGCAGATATGGAGGCACAGTTCAAACATTCGGCTCATGCTGAATTGAGCCGTGCAGTGAGCCACCCAATTCCAACATCTGCTGATAATTGGCTGTTAGATCCACGTTTCAAGCTTTCCCTCGGATTCTTGGAATTTCATGTCATCATTCGTCGAGGGCCTTATGCATCAGATCCCCCAGAAGACATTCCTGTCTACCTTGCGTACAACATTGACAACGAATTGCAAGTCTACCTCAGAACAGGCCGAAAACAATCTGACGTTGTAACGGTGTCAATGACAGACATCTATGAGCCCGGCGCGCCAAAAACTCAAATCATACCTCGCACCATTGCTAGATTGCGTGGGCTATACATGATTGCTGACGGGGAGGAAGAGAGCCCTATTCTCAATGAGAACATAGGAAAGTTAGTTCGTCGAATCACACACGTCGCTGACGATAGTCCGGAGGGGAATGACTTGGTTGTTTGCAAGGTTGTGCGAGTTTATAGGCTTCCTGGGAGAGGAATGAATTACACAGAGGAGCTTACGACGGAACCCCTTCTCACAGTCCCTCGCCGTTATCTGGTAGAGGTAGAGGAGTCAGAATATATGAGACAAAAGGGGAATTCCCTGGTCGCACAAATAAGGCTTAAGGCACAACCTCCAGGACAAGTGATGCAATTAGATTTAGACTTCTCAGGTAGACGAACGAAGAAGAGAAAGCATAAAGACAGGTCCTAGGATCAATTGAATTCCTAATTAGCGCTTGTATTTCTTAGTGGATGTATCTTAGTGATATGATTGAGTGCACTATATTTATTTGAAATGTTCTTTTACTGTTATACGTTCACTTATAATTATCAACTAACTGCATAACTAACTATTCAATTATTACTACCCATAAAAAATTACCATTTGAATTACAGGATTCAGGAGCAAAGAGCGAAGAACGGCTGGGTAAGTATCAGAAACTTTCAATAGTTTCCTGGTTGTTCCATCGCACGGAAACAGCATTCCTTCTGTGTATGGAACATATCAGCAATTTGACCCATGATAGCCATTTCGGATTGAGCTTTCGGTTCGGCCGATGAATTTAGTGGGAAGGAATGGATTCGGAGAGAGGAAGGTAGATTTCCTGGTTCTCCTGCGAGTTCACTGTGTTTCCTACTGTTGATCGAGCTTAGACGATAGTCTACGCAAGACTAATAGCAGGTGAGTTTAGCCTTGCAGGTATGATACACACACCTCGCTAAGGCCATCCCCACCTACAGGTTCACATGGGTCCGCCCTCCTGAGGTCTACAAGTGAGATGGCCGCTTAGCAGTGTCGCAGCGGGCTGCATTTCAAACATTACGCTGCATGTTGTCTTCGCCTACATACTTGACATATATACGCCGTTGAACTTCGCATGATATAAGTACTCACATCGTAGTCTTCTCCCCTCGCTTCCTCTCTTTTTTCTCCCTTCACCGATCCTACTAGGTATGCTCAATATCTGCCTCTCGTATTACTGTACATATCTCTCATCCCTATATTCATCTCCCCATTTCCCTTCACTGATTCTACTAGTTACGGTACACTATCTACGCTGTTTATCGTTGCTACTGCGCAAGCGCTATCTGTCGAATCAAGTAACAAGTTAAACCTATGTCCGATGGTCAACAACAACAGAGGGAGGGACTTTCGTTCCCCCCCGCACTCCCTCCAGCAGGATCAACTACCGAAGAGGCAGCCCGACTTGCTCATGGCACCCTACAAGCCATCACCAATAGAGTCACCGAGAGACGCATCTCACCAGATGCCGGTCGTAGCTCCATGCGAACATACCTGGAAACGGTGTTCCGTACTTTCCAACTCGGGGCAGAATATAGTCTCGGCGACAGCCTCAAGCCCTGGCTCGAAATCATTGATAACCATGAGCAGCGTATTGCCCATGCAGAAAGAGAAGGCCGTCGTCGGGAACCTCGACAAAATGAGGGGGAAGTACGACTACCAGGCATTGAGGCCCTCCTTGCTTGACAGACTCACGGTGCAACCCAGGAAGGGTCCCAGGGAAGAGGTGGTCCAGGTCAGCAACCTCGTTCAGGGAGCGTTACCCCTCTACCACCGCCTAGGGAACCTAGAGGCGAGGGCGACATCAGACAAACAAGACCCGAAGGGTTGCTCAACAGTAGAGCGAGACTTGAAGAGGAAGTCCCTCGAAGAGAGGCTCGAGCCCAGTCAACGAGGAGAAATTATCAATACTCCTCCGATGAAGAGGACGAGAGTGACGACGAAAGACGGGGGGAGAAACCAGCAAAGCGCGCCAAGCAGGACAAGACCCTTTTCAACTGGACTGCTGATGCGTTTATCAAGCAATCCGTTCTCTCCCCGAAACACCGGAAGATCATCCAGGAGATCGAGAACTTCAAACTTGACCTTGATGAAACCATCGAGAGTATTGAGCAAAGTGGTGTCAACCCCATTTTCCCCAAAAGGCTCTGGAAGTCAGTCCTCCGGGACGAGTATATCGAACCTGCCGAAGTACACGCGCTGGTTGCAACCTACCACCACCCAGAGGCACCGCGACCAGCCTCCAACAAGTTCGCAGATGCCCTTGAGTTATCCACCTTGGCCAAACCGGCACCCACGAAAGCCATCATTGACCAGACTACATGGCGCCGAGCGTGGAGAGCTACAGCAGATGCGATCTCTTTCGCATTCACCAACCGGCGTACCGAGCTCATTGCTTACGAAGAGCACATTGGGCGACTCTTCGATGTCGATGACAACCTTACCAGTTTCCACCGGAACATCATTAACTACGATAAAGCCGTGCGTCAGCTCATTGGGTCCCGACGCGATATCCTATTCAACGAGTTTGAACATGCCGAGGTCGCCAGATTCAGAACAATGTACCTCCTCCCTACTGGGACGCATTTCTCAATCTCAACTCTCTCCGCACCTAGACCAGACCAAGGGAGTTCACGCCCTCGCAATAGGACCAAGGAAATTTGCAGGAAGTTCAATCGGGGAAACTGCGATGGCGGCGAACGAAGGCACCTCTGCTCCACGTGTGGAGAGTCAGGGCACGGAGCACAAGATTGCAGAAAAACGGCCAGGAAGTGACCAGGAATTGGTTGAGCCCTCGGCTAGCCTTCCTCCCCTAGCCCACTTCTGGAAAGCTGCGGTGGACTTCTTCCCAAGCTTTGACGACGTATATGAAGGAGTCGAGGAGAGGAGTGAGATAGGGAAGCAAAGGGTGGGGGCAGGTGATGAGGCCGAGGGGAGAAGAAATGCAGTGAGCGAGGGAGACAGCTCTTTTCTCCCCCGGTTCATGAGAGGTTTTGGGTTCAGGGACAATGCTGAGCCACTACACAGTCGTACAGCAAGCTTCACTGAATTTGATGACCCACTCCCGAACCCGCGTTAGCAGAGTTCGAGGGTCTAGCATGGGACACAATCCAGAAAAACCCGCACCTGTTTCGGGTGCAGACTCCCGTCAATGTAGACCGCCTGGAAACGATGTTGCATGCTCACCCTAACCAACCCTTCGTGAAGTCAATACTAATTGGGCTAAAGGAAGGTTTCTGGCCTTGGGCAACAACTCGTCTTCGAGACGAGTTTCCAATAACATGGGACAACTCGTTTCGACTTTGAAAGAGCCCGACAACTGCAACCGAATATATCAATATTACCACTGAAAACCCCCCTAAGACGCTGGGGGAAATGAAAAAATGACCCTTGAACTCTCATCGGCCAGGCAACCTACCCGGAAACCCTGGTCCATAGCAGAGCTAGTGCGAGGCCGTAACGTTGCGCTCGGACTCGCTACCGATGTCTCTTCTCAGCGCTCATACAATTCCCATCTTAACTCCTACATCGCGTGCTGTACCATGCACTCCTTCCCACTTGACCCCACCCCCGACACCCTCTCCTTCTTCATCGTCTACATGTCACACCACATCGAGCCACGTTCAGTTGGAACCTACCTCTCAGGTATTTGTGACAGGCTCGAGATCTACTGAAGAAGCTTCGTAGTAAACCTGTCCGACGGAAATAACAATACCTTCGACTTCGTGACAAACGTTTCCCTTTCCACCCCCATCTGTGGGTCTCCTCAGCAGGCTCCGTCCCCACCAGGTCTTGGTTTATGCACCGGCTCCGCGCCCTCAAACCTGACACCCGCTGGGCTGGCCAGTCAATGCGAGCAGGAGGCGCCACTGCAATGGCAGAAGACGGCGCCCCTCCTCAAGCTATTCAAGCTGCTGGGCGGTGGGCATCTGACACATTCCAGCTTTACATCAGAAAGAACCCGTTTGTACTCAACGCCATGCTTGCCACTCATCGAGCATAACCGAAACCAACATCTACTGAATCATCTATAGCCCTATAGCCCCAGTTTCGGTATTTTCTTGAACTTTTTGACACCTTACTTCGCACCGCTATCACCCTAATATAAAAACGGCCCTCTGGGTCGGTTTTTCCACCGGCTAAACAACTGTCCGCGGGTCGAACCAAAGCAATTGGCAGAAGCTATAAGGTCTTGACGTGTGATCGCTGAGGATCGTCGGATGACTGTAGGTGCGCGAGAAGCACGTTTCAAGTCGAACAGAGTGAGCTTGCGACCAAACGAGGAAAACGGCGTTGTTGTTCGGTCATTCTTGGAATTTGTGGGTGCGATATGTGTATCTTCTGAAATGCCGGGTGGAAGGCGAGGTGGAACGACCGGCTGCTTTTTTGTCTGTGGCTGCCAAACTTCGCTTGCTTGTCTTGTTCACTCGGTAGTTCTCCCGTACTGGCAGTACTACGTTTCGTATGCATCCCATCTGGATTAAGCCCAACAACGGTGCCGTAGATGGACCCTCTCCGCCGTGCGTAGTCCCAATATTGCGGCCAATCTTCCTTGCTGGCGCGACCAGACTTACGAACATCTCTTCGAAATAGGCACGGGACAAGTTTTCATGTTGTTGCACGTCCAGTCAGAAATCAAGAATATCCTCTGTTCCTTCTCGGTGTAAGAAGAGACTGGACACCTGTAAGTTGTTAATCAACAGAAAAAGAACGTTCAAAACGGACTAAAACATAAAACGATCCACTGGCGGTCGGGTTCTTTGCTAAAGGACTTCTGTGAAGGGTTAGAGGCGGTTACTACGATCGCTTGCCCAGTCCTCTTGTTGTCGCTGGTCGTCCTTCGTCCTCCATCGTCGTCTTCGTTTCCAACTCCATTGCTCTCTGAAGAACACCTTAGAACCTCTACAGCTACCGGGTTGTGTTTTCTTCTTCAAGCGCGACTTTGAGATTGCAAGAATCTCAAAACAAGGTAGCAAGGGGTGAAAATATAAGGAGCTTAAATGGATGGAATCATTAGGCAGAAACAAGTTGAAACCTTTGTCGAGCCAAATACTTTTTCTGAAGTTCAATGCGCAGAAAGTCGAGAAGGATTCAAAAAATCTCGCCATATTTCTGACCTGTGGAGATCTCCTACAGCGCGTCCCTCTAAAAGAGACTAAGTCTAAATGTGCCTGTAAAAATTTACACGCTCGTGTTCGAATCGTCTTGAGGCACAGGGAAACAGCGGACAAACAAGACGAAGAGTAAGAGACATCGAAGTCTGCGGCGCATTCATCGAGGTGTTGTTTATTCAACTACGAGAAGTGATCTAACTCAACGTGGCGTATGTACGATAGAACAAATGAAGCATGACGTCGACGGCGGAAGTGTACAAAGCGAAGAGAGAATTTTTTCCCACGAAACGAACCAGAGGTCATACCGTCGACGAAGGACGGTGGTGAATCACCACCGTCCTTCGTCGACGGTATGACCTCTGGTTCGTTTCGTGGGAAAAAATTCTCTCTTCGCTTTGTACTTTCTAGTTGCTTTTCTCTGTCGGCTCCTTCTATGAAACCCCATCCCCCTTTCGTTCTATTCTCGAATATCAATCAACTGTCCGCAACGTCTGCGTTTCACTCTGCGATCCAAGAGGCAGAGACCGACACCAAGAGGAAACCAAAATATCTATCCAACTAACCAATTCATGCCCGTGTAAGTTAGACGGAGATCTCATTCTCTCGTTATATCGTTCGGTATTAATACCCTCCCTTATCGGTCCATATAGTGAGAAGTACCTTGAATATGTTACTGAGAGTGTAATTGGCTCAACTAAGAACGATAACCCAGGTGAGTATTAAGCTGATTCCTTCTTTCACGCGTTGACGTTTCTTTCAGTTTCGACAAAATGGAACTCAAGCCCGAACGGGGCAATTTTACTCACAAGAAAGGTTCGGATCAGCATTAGGTTCAACCTTGACCTGACCCACGTTAAAGTCCTCGTCCCCATGAGATTGCTGAACGAAGTTTATATGCAATCATGCGTGTCCTCCTAGCCGAAAGCGCAGACGACGGACAGTATTCTCTGTCTTCGAAGACGGTGAATGTGAAAATGGGCGAAAACTAACACCTCCAGTGGTGTGAGGTTTGGATGCGGTAATGAAAGTCGTCGCAGAACTGACGAACATCACAAAGGAAAAACCAGGACTTTGTTATGTATAGAAATATAATCGAGTGGATTTCAGTTGCGGTTTCATTCTGTATTGTATTTCAGGCCTGTATTCCGTCATCGTAGCTGTGGAGATGGCTGTTGATTCAAATTTAGTGCTTAGGCGCTATTGCTGCTGCCTTGGGCGTATAAATGTCAAAGACTTGAGCAATCACCTTCATCTTTTGTCGATGGTATGATTCCCAGTGTTGCTTGTGGGAAATATTTTTCTCATTCCAATGTACTAGATCAACTGCGGCGTTGATGTTGCGTGCAACTTCAGGTTATTCATTCACTCTTATAATCGTCATGTCCTTTTGCTAATTGTGATTTTCATTCAAGATATCATGCCTCGTTTATACATCAAGAGTCGTTCTCCCTAAAATCACCATGTGGGCTTCCGTCTACACAGTATAC
The DNA here is from genome assembly GCF_021015755.1 of Lentinula edodes. Classification (NCBI taxonomy): domain Eukaryota; kingdom Fungi; phylum Basidiomycota; class Agaricomycetes; order Agaricales; family Omphalotaceae; genus Lentinula; species Lentinula edodes. The sequence goes on from NW_025764363.1 coordinate 119,090, forward strand.
GTGGTGCTGGGCCCTCAGAATCAGGCGGGAACCTCACTGAGGCATCTTGCCTTTTGGGCTGCTGCGTATTCCACATCTTATCAGACGCTGCCTGAGGAATCCACTGAAGGCGAAGAACTTTGCGCCAGAGCTCCTGTCGAGCTGCCGTGATAGTTTTTGCATCCCCCGATGCGCAAATTGTCTTCCATTCCATGTAGTACCTGCACTGCGTGTAGTTTTGTACTTTGGGTTGGGTTTCGTGATCTTTTTCCGGGAAGAGATTACCAAAGGCTGTTTGAAACTCTGATGGTGTGCCTAGTTTCCATCGAACGGCTGTCCATACATCTGACAATTTGAGATTCATGTATAGTTCTTCGCCAGCGTGTTGCCTCTGCGCACTGGTCAACTTCAAATAAGATGCAGACGAAGACCTTTTGGGCGCCGGAGATCTATCCGCCATGTCGAGCAGAAATTGGAACCATATTGATGTCAATTTTGCGTCGAGGTTACCTTCTTCCTCACTTCCGCATTCTTTGTCCGATCCATCATCTGCAGGAGGCGGTGGAAGGGCGTAGCCTCTCGACCCAAGATTGAATTGGGAGTCCGGAAGTCTCTCATCGACTGGGATGAACCTCTTGGTTCTCCTGGTTTTGTTGGTGACGATTCTGCGTTGCGCTTCAACATGCCGCGGCACAACACCTATGGAGTGGTACTTGTATCTAATCTCCTCTTGTGTTGCGTTGAAGAGGTATTGGAAGGAATTCGGCAAGAGAAAGACCTCCGGGTTGTGCCTCATCCTCGGCACAGGAACCTTCAGTGATATGCAGCGAAGGAAGATGACACCGAAGGGATTATATGGTAATTCTGAGAAGTCTTCTTCTTGTGAAAGAAAGAGCACAGTGTTTGGGTCAGGATCCAGGGAATCCGTTAGGGGCAAGACTGTCGTCATAAGATTGCGAGCTGCGGACCCGTCATCAGGCCGAGAATGAAGGCCGTTCAGAAGCCACACGCATGCCGCTGTAAGCTGAAGAGCAGCCGGTTTAATTCGAAGCTGGGGGTCACCTTCTTGTTGTCGCATTAGAACTCGGCTGATAGCCTCGACACGTTGAGCTCGAAATTTCCTAAAGTCCTTCAATAATCACCATTCTGTTCTGATGATCCAACAATTCAATTCACGTACCACCAAGTGGACCTAGGGAATGCTAGCAAATTTCGTCGAACAAGATCAACGTCTATTGTCACTAGGACTCTTGTAGCATGGCGTATCGGTACTCGAACTTCGATACGAGCGTTTGATGAGTTTCTTGTCATCGCATTCGTAAAAAGCTCGAACAACCCCGAAATAAAAGTCGGCGGTTGTGTAGGACCCATCGCTAAATTAGTGGAGATGGCTTTACCGTGATGCCTGCCCTCTGGGTTGTAGGTGATAGCTTTGTCCGTCGTGTATAGCTGAAAGTAAACTGCTTCATATTCGCCTTGTGCTCGGGACCCAGGTTCAATCCTACATCCAGCGACGTCCATGATGTGGCTCACAATGTCCTTCTGGTACTTCGAGCTACCCAAAGAAGTAATTCGGCTTGCATTTGCTTCGGATATCTTCAACACCTCCTTCACCATGTGATAATGCGATGTTGTCGCCCACTGAAGGCAGCTCTGAATGTCGCTACAAAGTTCGAGCCCCACATCAATCCACCATTCCCCCCTCTCAGTTGCGTCCCTCGATAAATTTGCGTGATTCAACAAGATGTCAAGGGCCAGTTGTGCTTCATCTTCGTTCATTTCATGCTGAGTCCCGTGCTTAAAACCGCGCACAGTGTGTGTGAAGAAGAAACTTTCGGCCCAATCGACGTTTGCATCCTCGAGGTTTCTTCGAATACGACCTACTAAGTTGGGCACCTCAAGTTCTGGAATAATTTTCGTCTGATAAGACATATGGCCACTCTGCTTCCGGGCACGAAACAGTTCTCCGTCATAAGTCGGTGGCCAATCTGATATATCTTCGGGTAACAAAGCTGCGATTGCAGGACGGAGGCCAATTTCGTAGAAGGTTGTTTTTTCTTCTTTCGACAATTGTCGAGCCAAGTCTTCCGGACCTCGAGACGCTATGCCGGGAAAGAATATGTGTATTTGGCAGCGGTTTCCCCAGACAGCAAATTGGAAATTCGGAATGCGGTGGATGGGAACTAATTTATGGTTCTGAGAACAAAAGGTGAACTGGGAAATATACTGAAAGCATTCGTACTCACATCTCCAGAAGGCAATCGAATTTTGAGGTGAATACTAGAAGACAAAACCTCTGCAGGATTGGGCGCCGGATAAACCGATATTGCAGCGTTCACCAGAATATTATCCGCAATTCCAATCAGAGAATCGTAGTCTCTAGATGCCCCGACGGAATGGTCGTCATTAAGGGTATTTCTTCTAGCGTCAATAACGGCTTGATGCTCTTCCAGGACATGTTGTCCGGTCAGCAGAAATAGCAAGTATGCATCTCCATCGATGTCTGGACTATCAAGAGCACTTCCTGTACGAACAAAATTTCGCAAGCTGTAGGCCTTTGGCGGCAATGAAGAATACAGGCCATCCATTTGCGGACTGTGTCTCCAACTTGAAGAAGGGAGGGGCAGTAAACTTAATGTAAAAAGTCGCATAAGCCTGTCTAGCTGACCCTTTGATAACATCGTGCCGTCCAGCTCCGATTTACGAGGCTTTCTATGAGTATCCACTATACTGGAGTACCCTTTTTCGGCGAACCGTCCCAGGTCTATCTAGAGCATTTATATTTGTGATTCATTACTTAGCGCCCAATACGTTCCTATAGACTACCTGCTGGATTCCAGAAGATGATGAACTTGCATACATAGCCCCTGGCCTCCAGTAGATTCTCCCATCATCAAACTTCTCTGAGCTTAGTTGGTACACAATGGCCCCATCCCTCCATCGAACACGGTGTAATCCTTTCCGTGATATCCAGAAGAAAATCGTTTCCTGGCTTTCAACATGGACCAACGACGATAGGTCAGTATCCTTTTTCCGCTCGTGGACACGCAATGGATGCCATGAAATACTGAAAACTCGCACCCTTCCATTCGCATTCAGATTGTTGTTAAAACCTCGGGGTCTGCCTTATTGCGTCACACACATGTTTCCCAAACAGTCTACAAGTTTATTTGTCGCTTCATTCTTACTTAGAGCTGACTTCGAAATCCATCTTCCTACCTGGGCGATCGCAAGCGGCGGTGTTCGCACATTTAACCAACGAACGTTTCAACTGTCCCCAAAGTTTCAAATTTTTTTTTCTAACATCCATCATCTACATCCTTGCATCTGCGACAAAGTTAGGCTGTCTCTTCAAAATCGTTCGTTTCTCACCAGTGATCTTCAGATATGCCTAGCCATACCGTAGCTAGTGCCTTAATCAAACTCTTCTTCCAAAACGGCTCTCCGTGGCAATGGTCGACTTGGCAGGACCGTACAGGGATCAAATACGGACTTTTTCCTGAAGAGGACGAACATCTTCCCGAAGGTTGGACGAGAGACACAGCGGATGCGATTTATTCTTATTTCAAAGCTTACGATGCTCTTGACACGGAAGATCGCAAGATCAAATTCGCTCGAAGCACGAAAGGTGCTACTGCACACCCTGGTCGTAAACTGTGGGCAGACTGGGTGACTAAAAGCTGGAGAAAGTGGGACATACACCGTGCCATCACAGAAGGTCTACACAAGTCGTCTGTTCACCCCATCACCGTTCTCCTGAACGAAGGCAGCATAAATGCGACCTGGCCAAATGCAGACTTCTACGTATCCTGCGCCTTGGACAATGTGGGATTCGCTCTTTTTGGCACGGAGGTGTTCCCGACAGAAGCCTTCGTCCTTCCGATCGATTTGAGAAGGCCGGTGACCATATTTATACAGCATTCTTGGGATATCATCCGTCGCCACGTTGTAAGAGATCGCATTCGGCTTCCAAAACTCGAAGAGGCTGCAGTGAACTCTTTTGAAGGTAGGGTGGACTCTTTCTCTTTGTCATAACATTGCGCTTACGACTTCGATGAGCAGCGCTCAATAAGGGTAAACCCACAAAAGCAAAAATAACGCACACCATTCGAACTGTGGCCAAATGGAAGGAGGTCGCTGATGTTTATGGGACCGCAGAGAATACGACAAAGGCCATAGAGCTACTGGACCGCCTAAATGAAATTCTGTCCGCAATGGGAGCTCAAGTGGCACCACGGAAAGAGGGGACGAAGGCTCGTATGTGCTTTCTGTTGACTAAAGCTGTAAACACTCACTGGCTTCCGTGTTAGGGCTCTCCAAAGGCAAAGAAAAATCGTTCAAGGAACTCGCCACAGCAGGGGATCTCAGAGATCTCATGGACGTATATCAACAGTACTTTCAGTCACCAGAAGACGATGATGATCGACGTCCTCTGATCGACCAGACTGTTCAACTATCTTTCAAGTTTCGAGACGTCGAGGGCGGTGACCTAGGCATGGAAATGGAGAGCGACATGAGACCAGAATTGTTGGCTGCAAGTCTTGGTTTCTTACGACAACGTTTACCGCATCAGTTCAACACTCTACGATCCATGAATGGGGTTACTCCGTGGGATAAACCAACGCAATTTGAGACAGAGGCTGATAACCGTCGAAATCTTCACCCACTATCTCTGCATTGGCACCAACTAGCAGGAATTCACTCCATCGTCCGCAGCGTCTTTACCAAAACTGCTGTAGCAGACCATTGTACTGGCGTTCTAGTGGCTGACGAAGTTGGGCTAGGAAAAACTGCCCAATGTCTTAGTTTAATCGCTTTCTTGAACCAGGCTGTCATGATCCAGAAGCACAAACAACCATACGAAATGCCGCCGATCTTAAGTGAGTCCTTTGAATAGCTGTCTATCGGGTTGCGATTCACATTCCACAGAAACATTCAAGTTCCTTAAAGGCCAAGAACAAATCGAACCTTTACCGCATCTCATAATTACTCCCGGTACTCTGCGGTCGCAATGGCGTAATGAGATCCAGACCCTGTTCAGGCCAAGGAGCCTCGATATCTTTTTCTACGATTGCCCAAAAACTGGCAATGCTGCATTTTGGAGCCCGACTGGAGCATTCCATAGTTCAAAGCAAGAGCCCCAGAATAAAATTATTCTTACAACGCACTCGGTAAATCAATATCGTCACATATATTCGTATACTGATGGCCATTTTAGTCGCTACAAAACGACTACTCAAGAATTAGCAGACAAAGTCTAGAAAGAGGTGTACTGACCTCACGGCCTTGGCAGCTCCCCGAACAGACTCATGACGGCTCAGGAACTCTTTTCAACCAAAAGTTCCTAACGGTCACTATAGATGAAGCCCACGAAATGCGAAATGTGGGCATCAAGTACTTCGCAGGAATGCGAGCGCTCCAACTTGGCGCTGTCAAGCTTGTCCTAACCGCGACTCCTCTATTGACCTCTTCGAAGGTACTCTCGTTCACTCTCCTCTCCTTTGTCATTGGCTGTATCTCACGATATACCTTATAGGATTTGTCCAGCTTAGCGCGTCTGATTGGAATTCCCCATTTCATGACCAAGGACTCTGCGGAAGAGGCTAAAGAAGATGCGGCTGCTATACGGAAGGCAAAGAAAGTAGAGGACGACGGATTGACTTTACAGCAGGTTCAAATTCGGGCAGTACGGAGAATACAGGCCCAGTTCTTGGGCCATGTCCTTAGACGAACAATCGACTCCCGAGACTGGTCTGGAAAAAGACTGCTGGACCTTCCCCCATTCAAAACTATAGTGGGAGTCCTCACTCTTAGTGATCGCGAAATGGAAATCCTAGTTCAACGTCAACAAGATGCCCAGGCTAGGTGATTAATAGCTAATATGTGTAAGAACGTTACTCATTAACCAAATCAAGTGCGTCCACAGGAAACGAAGCCGGAAAATTCACAACACGCGTACGTGCACTCAGAGTTTCGATCTAACATCTACTCGCTGATCCTTGAATAGAAATTTTACATGGAATATCGTCTCACTCTCTGCTTCCCGAAAACTGACCCCGGCAGTCCAAATCCTGATTTCGAGTCTATAGACCAGTGGAATAGGATTAAGTCCACGAAAATGGACGTTTGTGCACAGATTTGTCAACACTACCTCCTTGATGATGATGTCCCAGATGTGGAATTTATCGACGGAAAGCCAGTTTTTCCCAAATTGAAACCGTCGGATGGCCCGAAAGGTCGTTCGAAAACCCGGAAAATTCTCATATACTCTGAGTTTCCTTCTATGACCTCGTTGCTTGTCAAAGTGCGCAACTTCATCTGTCATTAAGTTCGTTGTCATTCATTTGTCCTCTTTAGGTCTTGGATATTTATGACGTTCAATGCTTCACCATTGATGGAAATGACTCGTTTGATAAACGGGCCAACGTTGTTGCTGCATTCCAGCAAGATGGTGGGCCTCGAGTGCTTATCTTTTCTAGCGTTGGGACGGTTGGTCTCAACCTGTCCATTGCCGATGTTGTTATATTCTTTGTAAGTTATGTTCTCCCCTCAGAAGAACTGGCTTATATCTACTTATATTGATATGCAGGATCAACCTTGGTCTGCCCAGGATGAACGTCAAATTCGTGGCCGTGCGCACCGACAGCCGCAATCAAAAGTCGTCAGAGTTATCCATCTTCTTGCGAACGATTCATCAGATATAATAATCTATAACATTTCACGAGGAAAGGAGCATCTGTTTGATGCATTCCTCAACAAGCAATTAGGCCAGGGTAGGTTGTATAAATGACGTTGCGAATTACCTTTAACTCGGTGTAATGTTTAGATCTCACTGACTCTCTCAGTGGGAAGTTAATCGTTGAAGATGAGTTAGAAGACTCGGCGATCGATGCAGAAGAAGAAGTAGAGGGTAGCAAAAACAGAAGGCGAGTCAAAGGATCCAAGGCCAAAGCCAAGCATGCTCCTCAAGTCGAGCAAAATGAGCGAAGTAAGACAAGGGGAACGAATGAAGTGAGCAACCCTTTCTTTACAGGAGTAATGCTAAAAGTATTCCTTCCTACAAGGTCCTTGCAACGAATGAAGGCAACTCGGAAGTAGCTGAAGAAAGGGTGACTCGGAATACAAATGATGACAAGAAGGCTGATCGTGATGATGTAGGTAGATAAACTATTTTGTCTAAACAAATGCTGATATATTTCAGACTCCCATCTACTCAGACGGGAATCAGAAGCGGAATCGGGTTGGGACTACTGAACAGGACGAAGAAGTTCGCTCTTCCGGGGCCCAGGTTAACGACACCGATGCCAGCGGGGCTCAAAGTTTCATTGACGAGACGGATAGTGGATGGACAAGTCGCGTTGAAACAGATGACACCGACGGAAATGGTTTCAGAGACGGTGAGCTGAATCAATGCTCAACATCAGCCAATCGTTTGTAGAGGCTAGTCTCATTTATCTTTTAGCCACTTCCGAAGCAGAGAATGCAACAGATCCTGCAGAGGCTGAAGATAGTGAGCACTGTGCTGGACAACTATCATGCTACTAGCTAAAACATTATATAGATCTGGAAGACCAAGACGATACTGAAGATTTCTTTGCCGCCGCAGTTACCACCAACTCTTCGGGGTTCGATTTGCTTGCATCCAATCGAAAAAAATCAACAAAAAGGAACCGAGGTACCGCGGCTGCTTCCAGCTCGGTGGAAGAAAACCTCCCAATCACTGCCGTATCACCTATACCTTCAACGAATTATGCTAACACAACCCCGCTGCATGGAATCGCAGTCCGAAAGGGCTCCATACCTAGCACGCCTCCTTTGAAACGAAAGAAAGCGGAATCTCGCTCTGATCTTGACGGTATAGAGATATCTGAAGTATCCCCCGCCTTGAGCAAACGACACCGCCGGGCGGACACAGAAAGCCCTTCAAGAATCCCGACGAAGGCAAAGCACAGGTTTATAGATTTGAACACGTTGAACCCTTCCACTCACGATTCTCAGTCTCACTCAAGCAGGAGGAGCAAACCAGTCGTCGAGGCCGTACCATTGCCACACCCTAGTAAGGTTGAACTCCGAATTCCGGACTGAAGCGCTGATTTGTCCTATAGAAATATCGAAGTCGAAAAGAAACACTTCCCAAACGTCTATGCCTGCCCCTGCTTCTGCACGGCCGCAGCAGAAGACATTTGAAGTGACTTCGAAGCCCGAAAGGAACAGTTATTTTACTCCTGCCCCTATTCGTCCACAGCAGAATAATACATTTGCTCGTCCTCGTCGAGCTGAAGATGGAAACAACGGCCATGAGAAAGTGAATGTCAATAAAGGTAAACTGAAAATTTCTCTAATCATTGTTTGACATTGAGCACTCTCAAAAGTCACTCGCGGAATTCAGGAAGAGAATAGTCGTGGCTCACAGGGATCTTCGAGTAGTATTGTCATTCATGAATCCGTTGCGGAAGCGTCCTCCAACAAATCTCCGGCACCGTCTCCTGCCCGCACTACTGTTCCACAATCTAGCAGAAGTCACTCTGTCGCATCTTCTTCACGTAGAATTGACACGGATGAATCCAATGCGAAGGCGTCTTCCAGCAGAATTGCGGCCTCATCTTCTGTTCGTACTGCTGTTGCTACGTCTAGCCGAAGCCACTCTTTTGCACCTTCTTCAATCAGAACTCCTATGCATGAATCCGATGCCGAAGTGTCCTCCAACAAAACTCCGCCCTTATCTCCTGCCCGCACTGCTGTTCCAACGTATAGCAGAAGTCACTCTTTCGTACCTTCTTCACGGAGAATTGACACGCGTGAATCCAATGCGAAAGCGTCTTCCAGTAAAATTGCGGCCTCATCTTCAGTTCGCACCGCCGTTGCTACATCTAGCCGAAACAACTCTTTCGCGGCTTTGAACCGCAATATCTTTGCAACTCCCCCGAACAGTCGGGCCACAAGTAAGTTACAATGCGGCCCTCATTGGAAAATGGCTATCGTTGACGTCGCCTTTTCACGCAGAACACCCGCGGATTGAGGATGAATCTGACGAAGATGATCAGAGCCCTCCCAGACACATCACAAAAACTACAAAGTCTTCGACCAGGAAATAACTTGTTACTATCATCTTGTTAGGTGTGGTGTATCTTTGAACTCCAATAACTGTATATAACATGTAGAGCGCATGAAATATAGCGAAAATTCCATAGTTTCTACAGAGGGCGCTTATGTCTTTGTCCTTCCTTGACGGTAAAATCCTTCTCCCTCTTATCCTGCTGGTAAGTATGGTTGCAAGACATGACTGATGTTTATTTTTTCTACTCTAGAGGGGAATCGAGCGACTTTCAGTTCAAAATTTCGTTTGTTTTTTTTTACATTCTTACTTGACGAGATATGTACATAATGGAAGCTCACTGAATCGCTATAAACTTTGCTACCCACAGAACCAAACATGTAAATATGCATCCTTATTAACCTCGTTTTTCAAACCCCTACATTGGGTCTGGGGTGCTATATAAACAGTCCCTGTATGTCGCAAGGCCTTCTTATCCTCTCCCATCCACCATGCCTTTTGCTGAAGTCACTTCTAGCACGGGGAAAACCCGATTCAAATACACAATATCCACACCCAACTTTGAAGAGGCCGAGCAAATCGACGCTAGCCTCCCTACAATCGTATTCTTTCACCCGGCCTTTCTTGCAGAACACATTTTTCAAGGTGAATTCACATATCAACAACATGATGATATATTGACCGTGACGGCGGTAGCACAATTTAGCGACCAGAGATTAAGGCAGTACAATCTTCTTTCTTTCGATTGTAGAGGTCACGGAAAAACCACCGGAGATCCAGCGCCAAATTGGTATGGCCATGTTGAGGCGGCTGAAGATGCAATCCAGTTAATGGCACGTTGACGGTAGTAGTCATTGCTCTGATTAACCCCCTTTACAGAATTCGTTGGACTTGCCTCCTTGTCACCTGGTTGGGGTGTCCTCAGCAACCAACACCGTCCTTGAGATAGCAGTAATGGAACCTGACCGTGTTCTGTCAATGTTCCTCGTCTCGCCGCTTTGTCTCGAAGTGGTGAGATTTGGGTGTTTAATGAATGACTTTCGTCTCTAATGGTCAATCAAAATAGCCAACAGAAGTGGCAGAAGGACACCACGAAATTGAGAACCTTTGGACTTCTGCCTTTCCGAACAATAAAACCATCCTGAAAGAATTGATTTATGACGCTGAGTTCGGGGAGAAACAATTTCTTTTCTCTGAACCTCAACTATCTTCTCTATGCAACGCGTAAGTGCCTTTTGAGGCCCATCCTGTACGTTGATGATCAATATTACATGCAGTATATGGTCCATATCATCAAAGACGGCGGAGAGGAGATGGTGTTACCCTTTCCTTGACCAGTACCGAATTTTGGCCCATGGCCTTAAAGTTCATTGTTCTTCTCAGGATGAGAAATCTTTAGCCCGAATAACATTCCCCATCAAATTGATTCACGGAACAAAAGATGTAGCATTCAGCAAAAGATATCACGAAATATTTCTTCTGCAGCTATTGGACGCTGGGGTCGACGCCTCGTTAGCGATAATCGACGATGCGCCACACTGCATGGTGGCCAGTCATTCTAAAGAGTACGTTTTACTGCTCATTACTAATTTTTACTCCAACATCTGAAATTATCATAGTGTCAACCCCCAGCTGTACGACTTTGTGAGAGATGCGGAATATAACCCTGCTGTAGCACTGGCTTCATGTAGTCTACAGGCAGTGAATCGTGTTTCTCCATGGGACGGACTGTTAAAGGAGGCGGGATGGGAGGAGGAAGATGATACCTGGGATGAAAGTCTTATTATCTATAAGTATGGAAGGTCTCCGCATAACGGATCTCTGCATAATGGGCATCCGTATGACGGAGACGCTATCCTCCAAAGCTTCCTCGATATGACGGACTTATTGTGAGCTTGTTGGCGTCTTTCTGTGCATGGACATTGCGTATACTACTACCAAGGGTTGAGTGTTGAGGTTTGAGACGGCCCAGTATATAAACAGCATACAAATAATTTTGATGAATAAACTACACTTATCTTGTTAAGGACGATGAAGATTTGCATATCTTTGATAGAGTTTGATAGTTTCGTCGGTTTCATTAGTTTCATCGGTTTCATTAGTTTCATCGGTTTCATTAGTTTCATCGGTTTCATTAGTTTCATCGGTTTCATTAGTTTCATCGGTTTCATTAGTTTCGCTCGATTTAGCGCTATTTGAGAGAATTATGCCGTCGGCGGTTTGATTGAGCGCTGCATGAGTCATATCCGTCCTTCGTCGAAGGCGTGGTCCACGCTTTTGCCCGTGTGAACTTTTTACTCCTTCTCCAGAACTATTCGATGAAAAGTTTGTAAGCCTCGAACTGTGTCTTCCAGGACGGAGGTAGTACAGTCGAGACGGCTATTGGCCTCCAAAATGACCACCCGAACAGAGCTTTGATGAAAGTTATGAAAGTACGTTTCGAATACCGTCAAGGAAGGCTGTTATTATTCATACAAATTTTTTGGTGGTACTGGACAGGACGATACCAAATTGGCCTGGTCCTTGTCCGCTGCTGACTGCTCCAAGCTTATACATATTCGATGTGTTTATACGAGTCGACAGGCATGAAGTCAATAAGGAAAAATCTCTGCGGCGATACCGATCCCAGAGGGCAATTGTGCTGCGTTTCTACTCAATCTACAAGGCGTCTTGGAAGGGCTTATCAAAGACATGATCTCATATGTAACACCCGAGGCAACGGTAAGCTGGCCTGCATTCGATTAACGTTGAAGTGTGAAGGCTTCGAGGGACTATATTTCTGGACGCCCCCAATCTTCTATCATATTGAACCATACTTCTCATTCTATCCTGTGGCCAATTCAACCCTGACTGTTCCTTTTTATCTACAGGAAAAGGCGTCTAGACATATGAGTCACAGGAAACACTTTCCCCTCGACCATGTTTAATAGCTTGTCATACTTCCGTGTTGTACCCTAGGGTAATATCACGAATTAATCCGTTCTATGTCGTATTCGCGAAATGAGAATGTCTCGCTGAAAGTTTGCGGTCTGTTTGATAGAATCTACAGTCAAAGTTGTGTTATTTCCTGACCCTCGAGCAGCCGCTGCTCAAAATACCCCTAAGCAGACGCAGTGAGCCCTCCACCAACATTTACCACACCCCGAACATCACTCTTGAAGCCCATGCTCGTTTCAACTTTAAAAGGTTAAGTACTGCCCTCGCTCGTCTCTACTCCAACACCCTGCAACCCCGCGAATCACCCCATCCTGGCCATGGGTCAGACATCTCGATTTCCGCCAAGCCCGCGTCCTCATCCTCACCTACCATTCCTTCTATGTCGGTCTCTTCCTTGCCCCTGGACTCCATTTCGCCTTCATCTGCATCATGTTCGAATCACGTCACAGACTCAAAGTTCTGTCAAGATTCGAGCGTTCCCCAAGATGATGGTAAACCTTTAGCAACGGATGCCAAGGCTGTTGAAGAGATCCCACTGGAGCCAACCCATGGTCAGACAAGCGGCGTGAACTGGGAAGTATACGTTGTCAGAGACGGTCGAAAATTTGATTGGGGTTTGGTTGAAAGCGGCGGAAATGGGAACAATGGACAAACAGCGTGGAGCAATAATGAGGGTTTCCTTTCCTCCCCCCTCACCACCTCTTCGTCGTCGACAGCGCTCTCATTGCTCTAACTCAAAATTTCGAACGGCGGATGCTCGAAACGGGTATAAACGGGGAAATATGCGTGAAGATTCCTACGAGGAGCACCCGGCTCAACTCATCCTGGTTTCTGCTCACAAGGCTGGGTCTGATGAACTCCTCCACTGGATTACCTGTGATCTGGTTCGTCAGCGTCTCAAAGGTGTTTTCATTGATGAAGCCCATAATAAGATTGTTACCGACTCTGACTTTCGATCCTGCTTCAAACGTTCCCCTAATCTCGCCCGTTCCTCTGTTCCTATCACCTTCCTATCCGATTCCTTAATGCCTCGTTACGTGCCAGTCATTCTTGAGGCTGTGGAGATCAACGACGCTGCGGTTGTGGATGAAATCTGTCAGTATAGTGGGAGACGAAACCTCAAGTACGCTGTGGAGCGAACTGTGCAGGAGGGTTACTTTGAGAACATTATGCAGCTTGTCCAGAGAGAAAATGAGAGGACGGGTGAACAGGACTGGGGCATTATATTCTTGTCGACGTTGAAGGAACGAAGGGTCCGGATTTCCTATCTATACGAGAGTTGAACAATACAACTCAGGGCAAGGCGTTGACTACTCTTCCGTCCGCACCGTCATTCACAAAGATTCCCGGGAGCTCATTAAATGGTACCAAGAAGCGGGTCGAGCTGGGCGTGACGGATTACCGGCTCTCTGTCCTCAGCTTCCTTTCCCTTCGGAAGATCCCTTGGATATTGATCACGTCGTTCGACTCGGCGTGGTTCTCTTCGAAGTCTGGTCTGTTTACGAATGGTGTTGGTTGCGTTCGATAGAGAGGCACATTCTTACATCGCTCTGAACGGGGAGTTTTGAATTCATCCGTTGTGTGTCTTCATTCTGTCCGCCTTAGCTCTACCCGCTTACCCTGTAATAGACGCCATATTCTCTTTCCGACGCCGACGTCTCTCGATTCAGCAAGAAACTCGCTGCTGAAATTCCTCATAACCGCGCTAAAGCCATCTCAAATTCAGTAACTGCAAACGTTCCAGTCCTCAATTCGAACTAACAGGTGGTGGAGCAATAAATTAGGGAACTCAATAATATACTGGAATCGGTTGTCCTTAATGGGTGTCCTGACTGTTGGGTGAAAGGCGGGTTTCATGCGGATGTTGCGGTGTGTAACCGTTTCTGGGCCTTTACAAGCATTGTTGTTGCTTCTCTCAAGGGAATACGAACGAGGTCCTCCGCGTCCTGGCCCTTCTGCTACGACTGTTGGGTTCCCTTTCGATGGGCTCGCAACTGTCCGCCTTCCATTCCCGATAAACCTCTTGATCCAGGACGGTATGTTTATAGGGTTCCAGCCAAGACCTCTGGCGAATTTGCACCACTCGTCCTGATAGCCCTTATTTTTACTTACAAAGACTCATTACAGAGGAGCGTATCTTCTTACAGGGAATCGCGCTCAAATTAGGGCTTCGTTAGAGTGAGATTCGGCAATTAGGTGAATGCCTTCGTATGCCAGCCAAGAATCCATCCCAGGTACCCCGTCCGGTTCTGTTCTTAATTACCTTTTACAGATTATTTAGACGAATCGAGTGGATTTAATTATGATATCATCCTTTCTTAAGATCTTAGACTTAGATGTCACTATAAAAGAACGCGTTGGGTTTCAAATCAATTCAATCCCTTCGTTCCCTCGTACCGTCATCTGCACTCTAGTTTTCTCAACCTCGGCGCGTTTTTCTTCTCGAAACCATCATGTTCGTAATGGTGATATGCGAATAGTGAGTGATCCGAGTCTCTGACGCGGTTTGTGCAAGCCGAAGCGCACGTATGCTATGTGCCGTCCTTTTTGTGACCGTTCTCCTAGATGCGAGGCTGCTATATACACCCACACGTCCGGCCACAACGACCACGACGGCGTGCCGGTTGTAGTCATTTATGGTAACTTTTAGGCCCATTTCTTAGATTCTACTACTTACCTTCCTCATAGGAGCTCATTACAGTCTCAAGAGGGCTTGCGAAGGCGCTGTAATGTATCTGTGCCCATTATGTGAGTTTGAAGGTTTGAAGGCCAAGTATGGGCCCACTTTCTACAGGTTCACGGTTCTAAGGTGCGTAGGTCATCTCTTGTATGTTATGGGGCTCTTTTGTTGTATGTAGGTCGTTTAAGTCCTACAGCGGTCACCCCGCCTCCTGCAATCCTCTCACTCGTTTTCGACGCCGAACGTGTTTTCTTGGACCACCCGGCCACCGCCTTGCTTTTCAAAACCCTACATATGAGCATGCGTCGGCCGTGGTAGGTGTTTGTCCATTTGAACAAGTCATGCTCGGGGGTGTTGAGCCAGAGCATCGGCGCCTATGGAACTGGTCCGCCATCTTGCTCTCGAGTATATTAACTTCAACAAGAAAGTTACTCACTTCATAGCTGTCGTCTACGTCTACTTCGAACCAATCGTACTCAAAGAGGTTGCTCCTCCGGGAAAGGGTCTTACCTTGGGTTGTGGGTTTGAATTATAATCCTCGCCTTTTTCTCACATTTCTACACTTCAAGCGGTCTATCATCGCGTAACCGTTCGCACCTGTCCCTCATTAGTAAGTTACCTTGTCTTACATTTGAAAGCATCGTTAACTCGTCGTTAGATTACTTACGATTTCTTCTCGCAGATTGCTACATGGACAATAATTGCTGGTGCAGAATCGCGTTTTTATTTTGCTTAGTGTTAGTGTAGATTCTTTCTAGTGTACCGGTATTATCTACTCTACTGCATCTAATCCTAGAGTACTTATGCGATTAAAATTTGGTTTTCGTGCCGTTTATACGCGTCTAAACTCAAATATTAGCCGGGCGCTAAGATTCACTCAGGCATGTGACTTCGTTTAATGCTTTCAAGTTACTGACGTTAAACTTAAAAGTGTTGCTTACCTTCTTCTCCTTTCAGCTACCTGTTCGTCAAGATTGCCTGGAAATGGGCAAGGGAAGTTTCTCAGGTACGCTTTTGTTATTTGCTACTCACAGGGGGGGTTCTTAGTAGGGAGACTCACCTCCCTAAGCCTCTCCAAAGGCTAGGTGTTCCGCGGAAGTTTCTCGCCAAGAATCCCCACTTTCTTTCGCGTTGGTCTTGTTCCTGGGGAGTACGCTCTCGCCGTCAAGCCCCTCCACAGGCCAGACGCGTGAACGGACTTCACTTGACTTGATAAACGCGTCAAGTTCCTGGGGAGTACGCTCTCGCCGTCAAGCCCCTCCACAGGCCAGGCGCGTGAACGGGCTCCATTTGACTTGACCAATGCGTCGATTTCAGTTATATTTCTTCGTACTACTCAGGTGCTAACGTCCTTTAGAACCTTCTTTAGCTTCTATTACCCAGTACCTCAAATTCGACGGATTCGATCTCAAGAGCGCTTTGAAGGATGACAACACAGCTAGATTAGAGGTGGAAGATTTGGGTCTTAGTTTGGAGGACGAGGATGTTGAATTTGAGGACGAAGAAGATTGCTTATTGCCTTGTGCCGCCTCGTCATCGCCTGTTACGTCTCTCGAAGCCAGCTCCTTCCCTTCTAACGTTCCTTCCGCCTCTCATTGTTGCCTGCCCTCGAAACGTCACTCTTCAAAAAAGGCAAAGAAGGCTGCCGCTGCTCGTAGGAAACGCGCGGCCGCTGCTCAGGAGAGACAGGCAAGCGGAGAGCTCAAGGGGCATGCGATTCGGACTGCGCAGGATGCTAGGCCCATTGAACTCAAGTCGTTCGATACCTCTTCGCTCCCCGCAGCCTCAAACGGCTGGACTGCATATTCTCGAACTAAACTCAGCCCCGGGCTACAGCGACTATGGCGTAACCTCGACGCGTTGACCGAGTCGAACCTTAGACTGTTGGATTGGGATGGAGAGTGCGTAGCGGTCTGAGATTTCAACGTAACGTTATCTCACAGGCTGGAAATTGTTATATAGGTCTCGAGTTGTTCTTCTCGACGCCTCTGATCGGGTCATAGCAGTTCTAGGGGGGGTTCCTCCAGGTTCCGTTGGTGAAGAATGGCGGACTGTGGTGGAGGAGGCTAGTAAGGCTGTGGAAACCTTCCGGGAGAGCAGCTCGTTCACCAAGGCACAACAACACGGGCGTCGAGGAGATTTTGCATTTCGAACTGTTGGATTTGGGTACGGGAATGGGCGCAAACAGCCGTTGAATTATCGTGTCAACGGTGAGGCTAACAAGAGGGCGGTGGAGGATCTTCTTAGAAACCCTGCAATACAGCGGATAGCAGGGTTTCAACAATGTGCGTTTTGGCTTTTCTCATGCAATGATCTAGCTTAATTCCTTATCAGCGGTGTTTAACTCTTATTCACACAAGACTTTTATGGAATACCAGAAGACCAACGAGCAACTCCTTCGGCAACATCCTCATCTCCGGGCGAACTTTCCTAACACAGCCTATGCCGCGTTAACCGTTAATGCTGGCCCCCAATCGTTCTCGCCCCCTCATCAAGACCCTGACAACACCGTTCATGGGTGGTGCGCCGATACTCCCCTTGCAAAGTACAACCCTGACCTTGGGGGTCATCTCGTGCTTTGGGAGCTCCGCCTCGCCATTCGTTTCCCGCCAGGGTCCACTATCCTTTTCCCTTCTGCTCTCATCACCCACTCGACTGTGCCGATCCAACAGGGGGAGACCCGGTTTGCTTTGCTTCAATATTCTTCTGGCGGGCTTTTTCGTTGGGTTGCAAACGGATTTCAATCCGACAAGTCGTTCATGTCTAAGGCTAGCAAGGAAGAGGTTAAGGAACGAGAAGTGAGCCGTCTACGTCGATGGAAGGTATCATTGAGTAGATTTACTAGATGGGGGGACTTGCTCCGAGGAGATTGGAAAGGTATCCGTAGGACAGAGGCAGGGCTGGATGATTTAAGTGATCTTAGCAGTTGTGAAACAGTATCTGTATCTTCAGCTAAACATAGACGTATTTAATGAAAATGATGAGTGGATTTTTATACTTGGGAAGTCTTAAGTTTGTTATTTTATGGATTTCTTGAGATTGGGGAACAGTAATTCATCACAGTGTCATTAGAAGTTACTGTTATGTGCGAATCATGTTGCATGGTAAAGGGTTGTCTAATAAAGTTTCATTCTCATTCAGCAAGACTGGAAGACGAGCTTTCCATTGGAGATACAAGTAACATGCAGGCTAGGGGGACTAATTTAGCTCAGAGAACCTTATCTTTTCATTGTCTTATTGTGCCAAAAACACTGCCATCTTGGGTAAAGCACTATACGGAAATCCTGTTTTGATAAATGTAACAAAGGTGGTCTGGTAAGAGAAATCTTTCCATCTCTGGCCCTTTAATCGGGGTGTGGGGATGATGAGGATGTATAATCACTTTACTGATGTTAAAATATTTCACAATGTTGTGCATTATATACTGAGGATTACCTAAAGACTGTTCTTCAATAAGTGTGAACTGTTGAGTATCAACAGTCTCCAAGTCTGGTTTAACTCAGAACTTGTGACTTATTATTGCGTTAAGTCTTAAGCTATATTACTTAACAACCAGTAAGCCAAAGAGCTTGGCTAGTTATTGAATTTCAACGGGTTTGGTTGGTGGGCCTTGGGTGTTGGATAAGATACAACAAAGATCTAGCAAGGGGGTGTTGTTTGGGGGGATAATGTGATCTGTCTTGGTGCCAATAGGGGTGTATGGAGGGGGAACCCCACTGTCTTTGCAATAAGCAAGCATTTCGTATTCATTTCAGGACCCAGGCCTGGATCTTAGCCAAAAGAATGAGGACTACAGGTAACAAAGAGGTGTTGTTCATGAATATCCTGCATGGAATAAATGTTCAGAACCTCCTGAATGTACTAAGTTTGCCTGGAACATACTGAATCAATAGGTGCTGTCTCAATTAGGTGTAATTATTGGATTTGAAATGTGGACAAGTGTTGTTGGCATGTTATGAGGATTAATTAATCAATCCAGTAACCCCGAATTCATTAAAACAATGCAAGTGGTGTATAAAAGTGTCACCCAAATGCCAGCCATTTGAAGACGGGTATTAACCAAGAGATGGTGGCCCCCCATTGGACAACCCCCATGGATACGGACCGCAATGAAGCGCAGAGGAAAGAGCAGCAGTTCCAACCGGAATCGCAGAGGAGCAGAAACCAAGGGGAGGCTTGGAATAAGACAGGAACCCCGAATTATTTTAATAATTTCAAAATTTTAAATTTAAAATCTAACTATCTATTTCCCAGATCCAGGCCTGAGTCCCTGCCAAAAAACCATCCAATGAGCACCAGAAGCAACAAATCTGCCCCCAAAATTCCCTGGATTGGATATAATTTCAAAAATCCCTGGATTCAGGAATTTTGCCCTGAATCTGTCCAATTAGCAGACATCCCTCTTAATTGAGTGCCTCAATTAACAGGCAATTCTCTTAATTGGGCGCCCAATTAACAGACATTCCTCTTAATTGAGTGCCTCAATTAGCAGGCAATCCTCTTAATTGAGTGCTTCAATTAACAGGCAATCCTCTTAATTGAGTGCCTAACTATCTATTTCCCAGATCCAGGCCTGAGTCCCTGCCAAAAAACCATCCAATGAGCACCAGAAGCAACAAATCTGCCCCCAAAATTCCCTGGATTGGATATAATTTCAAAAATCCCTGGATTCAGGAATTTTGCCCTGAATTTGTCCAATTAACAGACAATCCTCTTAATTGAGTGCCTCAATTAGCAGACAATCCTCTTAATTGAGTGCCTCAATTAGCAGACAATCCTCTTAATTGGGCGCCCAATTAGCAGACATCCCTCTTAATTGAGTGCCTCAATTAGCAGACAATCCTCTTAATTGGGCGCCCAATTAGCAGACATCCCTCTTAATTGAGTGCTTCAATTAACAGGCAATCCTCTTAATTGGGCGCCCAATTAACAGGCAATCCTCTTAATTGGGCGCCCAATTAACAGACATTACTTGATAGATTGCTCAATCTGTAAGGGGATTAGGATTGGGGATCAAGTGAGCTGTCAGATTGTGTCAAGAGATTGGTGATGATTGTTGTGCATTCTCCATTTCTGCTTCATCAATCTGGTATTGCTGGGACAAGACTGGTGTTACTGGCTGTGTCTGTGAGTTGACTCTGGGAAGGCATTGGGTTATGCAAAAGGACATGTATAGTTAGGGTGGTCCCCAAAAGTTACCTGAATTGCTGATTCCAGGATGCTCATTATTTTTGGGCAATGAATGTTCCTGCACAAGGAAATGTCTCTTGGAATTGAGGAGCTTCCTATTCAGGTCTAGTTTCCCAGACAACACTCTTGGCTGCCCCTTCTGGTTCACAGTGAACTAAGTACAAGGTTCCTTGGTTAGGGGGGTTCCTTGGTTATCCAAAACCAGTCTGCAATAAAATTAATAGTTCTTTCCAGATTGGATCTGGAAAGTTCCTCTAACAGTGTTAGAGTGTCTCATTCTACTAGCAAGGTCCAGTGCTGGGTTTTTTCAGAATTTTGCTTTGCTTTGGATTCCTCGCTCCTCACCAGAAGGGGGTGCATTTGCCTTAGGGGAGTATACATATATACTGTTTGTCTGTTGTGGATCCTGACCAGACTATTTTGATCTGGCATTGATTCCACTGGAGCCAGAAGGTATGCAGTTGCGGAACTCATATGCCTACAATTTTTTGCAGCGATTATGAATTCTGACAACTCTTTGAAATACTGCAAGCGTCATCTACAATTACCTTGGCAATATGTGCATAAGTTACATAAGTCTTGACCAAGTTTGCATTCAGCTGCCTGAAAATTAAGAGTAGCAGCAATGAACTTAGTGCTTTGCAACTCAAGAGGGGAGGGTGGAGCACCGAGGCTGGAAGAAATGATCTAAGCAAGAGCGTGTTTGATGTGCTTGCTCCCATAGACCCAAGGGTACGTCCAGTGGTTGAGTTACAGCTTGTGGGTGCTTTAGATCTTTTTGCGTGCGCACGTCTCACATCCCTCTACGTACTTTTCCACGAAGGAGCACAGTGTTGGCCACCAGAAATAGATGCTAACTAGATCGAGTGTACCATGAAACCCAGGGTGTCCAGCAGTGGGATGGTCATGACATTGACGTAGTACTTCAGTGCGCAGATCACTGTCTGCTGGCACGTACACTTGTTTTCAGTAGTGGACCAGACTGTTGTCCTCCTCCCATTCAGCGATTACATTGGCCAAGTGTTGTAGTCCATGCTCTTTGACTGTTTTGAGACCTTCCAGTACCTGTGCTTCCCGCTGTGAGGCTTTCCAGATATGATCCTCTTAGGGGTTCCATAGAATAGAAGCTGCAATTTTGGTGAAGTGATTGGGCTTAAGGACCTTAGGGGTTAGGGTTGGGCTTAAGGACCGTCTGCTGTCAATTATCCTCATTGTCTAGTACCTGGTGGGCTGCCATATGGGAGAGAGCATCAGCCTGAGTGTTTATTCTACCAGGGCGGGGGATCATGTGGAAGTCAAACCGTGAAAGGTATAGAGCCCAGCGAGCTTGGCGGCGGGTGAGGTCTTGAGCTGTGCGCCAGAATTCGAGGTTAGAGTGATCAGTGATGATGTTGAATGGCTGGGGTAGTCCCTCTAGGAAGTTCCTCCAGTCCTTCAGTGCTTCTATGATGGCTAGCATTTCCTGGTCATAGATCTCATAGTTTCGTTCTGCTGGTTGCATAGAGGCTGATCTAAAGGTGACAGGATGCCATTGGCCATCGTCTTGCTTCTGCATGAGGGCACTGCCAGTAGCAAAGCCTGAAGCATCTACTTCGATAGGGGTTGGTCTGTCCAGTGTCCATAGGGCTAAGATGGGTGCAGAGATGAAGGCCTCTTGAAGGGTATCAAATGCTTGTTGCTGGGTGTCCATCCAGGTGAAGGATACATCTTTCCAAGTGAGGTCGTTCAGGGGCCTGGCTATCCTTGCAAAGTTCCGGATAAAGTGTCAGTAGAAGTTAGCAAATCCAAGGAACCCTCATAGCTCTCGAAGGTTAGTGGGGGCTGGCCAGTCGCGAACTGCAGCTACCTTTACAGGGTCCATTCTCACCTCCCCTTCCAATATAATAAGGCCTAGATATTCAATCTGTTGTTGTTCAAATTCACACTTCTCCGGTCGTAGGTACAGATCGTGCTTCTCCAACCGGGTTAGTACTTCCCGTACCACTTGTTGGTGTTCCTGAAGATCACTGCTAAAGATGAGGATATTGTCTAGGTAAACTGCTACCTTTCCAGCTGCAATGAGGTCTGCAAATATAGCATTCATAAGTGCTTGAAACATTGCGGGGGAGTTGGTGAGACCAAAGAACATAACCTTGGGCTCGAACAGCCCTCATGTGGTTGCAAAGGCTCCTTTCTATTCGTGACCTTCCTTGATTCTGACGTTGTTATAGCCCCAGCGTACGTCAAACTTGGTGAAGTATCGAGCCCCTTGAAGCCGACTAATTATATCAGCCACCAATGGGAGGGGGTAGTGGTTCTTCACAGTATACTCATTTAGTTTCCGGTAATCCTGTACAAAACAAAGTTTCCCGTCCTTCTTACAAAGAAGACTGGGGACGAGATTTTGGAGGGAACAATGTAGCCTTTCCGCAGATTTTCTTCTAGGAAGCGATCCAACTCCTCCTGCTCGTTTAGGGACATGGGGTAAATCTTGGTGTACATGGTTGCCGGTGCTCCAGGTATGAGATCAATTGCATGGTCCCACGGTTGGTGGGCAGGTAATCGTTCTTGACATGACCTTGGGCATCACAGCCGAAGCATCGTCCTCGCATGCGAGCTAGGAATGCCTCCCTAGTATTCCCATTACTAGTGTGGGTGGCATCAATGTCCATAGCATGGGGGTCAGCGGGGGCAGTGTGAGCAGTGTGTGTGGGAGCGTGTCCAGAATTTTGGCCGGTCATGGTGGGATCATGCAGGTAGACATCCACCGATATGGCCCATTTGATTGCCTCCTTCAGAGTCGGAGCAATTCTTTGGGCAATGTTTACGATGATGAGATGTTGTTGGATCTCTGGAAGTAAGGCAGTGAAGAAACATTCCTGCAAATCAATATCAGACATTTCAGTCCAATCTCCAATATCCTTGAACTTCTGTGCCCTTTACTTTGCCTGAGATTCTTGATCTCGCTATGGGCTTCCATACCTGGGTCCATTGGTTCGAACCGTTGGCCAAATTCCTTCAGGAACGTATCCCAATTTTGTCAGCGACTGGTGATAGTAACGGGTGTCACCAGGCATCACACTCAAGAAAACCTCAAGCAACAAAGTGACAAAGGAAGTAAGCAAAGTTCTGGACTAAACCAGGTAGAATAGACGAGATCAAAGCTAAGGAAATACAGCAAGTAACTACAGCCTATATACGAGTAAACAACCCTCTGCCCTAGTAATGCCCAACGCCCTGGGATAGTGGTAAACATGAGTAGAGCATAAGTAAAGCAATGTGTAAGTAATGAAAGCTCGATTGTCATGCTGTATACATGTTGTAAGATTGCTGTGTTTAATATAAGTAAATGAAAAGTGCATGTTGTATCAGTAAGCATGAATAATAGGTCAGGTGACAAGATAAGACAAGATATAGGATAAGGAAGATAGAAGATAAGACAAAAGATAAAAGATAAAACAAGGGATAAGGAAAAAGATAAGATGAAAAAGAAGTGATCATAACAAATTTCCTCCGAAAGGGGGATTTTTGATTTTCTGCACTGAAGTGTAGCAGATGGGGAGTTGCCCAATCTCCGGCGCTTTCTGTGAAGAAGCCCAGGGCAGACTTGATAAGTTTCACCTGGCTTTTGGCGAGATCAGGTTGTTCTGATCCCCAATTTTGGAACTGAGCCATGAAGTGATGAGCTTCAGAGCCATATTTACCCTTGAAAACCTCGGGTTTATTCATGCTTGACTTGGAAGATGAGCATTCCTCCATGGCTGTAGCAAGGCTAGCTACTTGTCTGATGAGCTGAGCCATGAGATCCTCAGCAGAGGTATTTGGGGCAGGCGGGACAGGAGTCGACATGGTAGGAGTAGGCGATCGGGAGCGAAGAAGCACAGATGAGAGGAATAATGATCTCGAACAATCAGTGGGATAGCGTCAGAGGCCAATCACACCAGTAATCAAAAGGGAATCTAGTTGCCCAATGACCAAGAGGTCGAGATGGGGAACTAGGGCCTGTCTACTGTCCTTTATATACTACTCTTGTCTACTGAGTAAGCGATTGTAAATAACGATGCAATATAGAACAAGAGTGAGGAATCAATATATACAAGTAATAATGAGTCGATAATGAACCATAATGAACTAATCGATGAATAAGGATGAGTTGTATGGAAGCATACGGAAACAAATGGAACTAATGGGATGATCGTGTGATGAAGTACAATAAACATGTGAAAACAGATTGATGGGAACACACCGCGCTGATGGCACATCAAAGGGCGCATCATGAGACTTCATGACATTCTGCATCTTCCCGAGCGTGGCGGAGTGCATCTAGCCGATCTGTGATCGAAGGGTATTCCTTCCAGGATCCTATGGGGATGGAGAATTCTGGGGTATATCCGTAGAGCACTTCAAATGGTGCTTTGTCGTGGGCAAAATGTACTCGAGAGTTAATAACAAATTCGGCGGTAGGAAGAAGACGGTCCCAGTCATCCTGACGTCGGCTAACATACATCCGGATGTATCTTTCGATTTCTTGGTTAGCTCGTTCAGTCTGGCCATTTGTTTCAGGGTGGTATGACGTTGTCAGGGCAGATTCAATACCCAACCGTTCTAGCAAGGCCTTCATGATGTTGGCAGCAAATTGTGGTCCTCGATCAGAGATAAATCGTCTGGGCAGTCCATGAAGTTGGAAGATTTCTTTATAATAGAAGTCGGCAACTCCTTCGGCAGTAAGTTCGGTTGTAGTGGGGAAGCAGTGAATCATTTTGGAATAGTGGTCTGTGAAGGTGATTGCCGCATTGTGTCCATCTTGTGTCATCGGTAGTTCTCCAATGAGGTCCACGCCGATGTCCTGCCATGGTCCTCCTGGTACAGGCAGAGGCTCTAGAGATGATTGTGGCTGCGGCCTTACATGTCTTTGTTGACAGTTGTCACATCCTTCTACATACTTATCAACAGATGATCGAACTGTAGGCCACCAGAACTGTCGGCTGACTAACTCTAGGGTGCGGTGCTTTCCTGGGTGACCAGCTGTGAGTGCGTCATGACACTGTGCCACGACATCCCAGCGTAGTTGAGGATCAGGTGGGACATACACCCGGCCTTTGTAATAGACAATTCCTTCCTTCTCTTCCCATTCGGCTAGACCATTCACAAGTTTGTGGGGTCCATGTGTCTTCAATTTACGTAGTCCTTCAAGAACCTCCAATTCTCGCTCGCTTGCCTTCCGAATGCGCTCCTCGAGGGGGTTTTGGAACAGGATGGCTGTAGCAGCTCGGAGGAAGTGTTCTGGCCGCAAAACTATTTGTTGTTGGTTGTCATCAGCATCCATAACCTCGAGTTGAGAGACTCGGGAGAGAGCGTCAGCTTGTGCATTTGCTTTACCAGCCCTATGTGTAAGGGTAAAGTCAAACTGCGAGAGCCACAGGGCCCATCTTGCTTGTCGCCGGCTTAGATCCTGTGCTGTTTGCCAGTATTCCAGGTTTCGATGGTCGGTCACAATTTCAAAGGGGTTTGGGAGTCCTTCTAGGAAGTGTCGCCAGTCTTTCAAGGCTTCGATGATGGCTAACATCTCTCGGTCGTAGATTTCATAGTTCTGCTCTGCAGGGTCCATGGAAGCAGATCGGAATGCCACGGGATGCCAAAGTCCATCTCCTTGCTGTTGTAATAGCACCCCTCCAGTTGCGAACCCAGAAGCATCCACTTCGATACGTGTCGGTTTGTCAGGATCCCAGAGGACTAGAATGGGTGCTGTGGTAAAAGCTTCTTTTAACGCCTCAAATGCTACCTGTTCATTGGTACCCCAAGACCATCCCACCCCCTTCTTGGTGAGGTCATTCAGTGCTCACGCCTTTTTAGCGAATCTATCAATGAAGCGTCTGTAGAAGTTAGCAAAGCCTAGGAATCCTCGGACATCTCAGAGGCAGGTTGGGGCTGGCCAGTTGTTAACTGCCTCAACTTTGACAGGATCCATATGAACCTCTCCCTCGCTGATGATTAGGCCCAGGTATTCAATAGAGGTTTGTTCAAATTCGCACTTCTCAGGGCGGAGGTAGAGGTCATTCTTGGCTAATCGTTCCAAAACTTCATGAACTATTTTCCGGTGTTCCTGTAGGGATGCGGAAAAGATGAGGATATCATCCAGATACATAGCTACTTTTCCTGCCGTGATAAGGTCAGCAAAAATAGAGTTCATAAGGGCCTGGAACGTAGCTGGCGAGTTGGTGAGGCTGAAGAACATGACCAGTGGTTCAAAGAGTCCCCGGTTAGTGGAGAAAGCTGCTTTCCACTCATGGCCTTCCTTGATCCGGATGTTATTGTAACCCCATCGTACGTCAAACTTGGTGAAGTATTTGGCTTGTCGTAGACAATTGATGATGTCAGCAACCAGAGGGAGAGGATAACGATTCTTGACAGTGTATTCATTCAGACGTCGATAGTCCTGTATGAATCGTAGTTTGCCATCCTTTTTCTTTACAAAGAAGACAGGTGAGGAAAGTGGTGATTTGGATGGTCGGATATATCCTTTCCGGAGATTGTCTTCCAGGAATCGATCTAGTTCTTTCTGCTCATTTACTGACATGGGGTAGATTTTGGTGCGTAGAGTTTCGGGGGCGTCAGGTTTCAGGTCAATAGTGTGATCCCAGGGTTTGTGTTCAGGTAGTCATTCGGATTCTTTCTCGGAAAATACTTTCGCATGACGCCGATATGGCTCAGGCACCATCTCTTCGAATGTTTTCTGGGGCTTATCTTTATTTGCTGCTTCGGCAAGCTGTTGGGAATAGGTGTACCCGGCAGCGCACCATAGCTCTTCTGTTACTTCTTGGATAAACCCAGCACGGAGCCAAGCACGACGTCGTTTGCGATTTCCAGTCAGGTGATACAGTGGACTTCCGGATTCCTCAAAGACTAGCTCATCTTCCAAGGACGTGCTAGTTTCAGCTGTCTCCGGACCCAGCTCAGTTCTTGGAACAGTGTGAGGAAGGCCATTTGATTCTGCTCTGTTAGGTTCTAGGATTTGTTCTGTATTTCCTCCCACATTGGGTTCTTTGGGCTCTGGGATCTCCTCGATAGCTACATGATGCTGAACCTTTGGCTTTGCAGGAATCTGGATCTGCCCATCACGCCAGTTGATGTCAGGGTTGACCTTACGTAACCAAGGGAGCCCTAAAATTACGTCTTCAGATCCAATGTTTGTAACTAGGAATTCTAAGATCTGGGGTTGATTTTGGTCCACCCTGGCCAGAAGTCGAGCAGAATGAGTGATCCGCCCTGCTAAATTAGTGGTTCCATCAATATTGTAGAGTTCAATGGGGCGGGGTAGGGATTGAATGTAGATATGATGCTTGTTAACAAATTTTTGGTGTAGAAAGAGACCAGTGGCACCAGAATCAATCATAGCTGCACTTGTTGTACTCCGGAATTGTCCTTTAAGCTCTATGGGCACACGGAAATGGGATATATCATTGAATTCTAGTGCGCTAATAGTACAGGAGGTGATAGAGGCATATACAGACAATGGAGATCTTGAGTACGACTTGGGGAACAATGCTGCAGCGGTGGCGGGTTCCCAATTTAAAAATTCTTGTGTAATTCAGCAATTTGCCCAGCAAGAACTTGCTGGTTGGCTGCAAGTTCCTTTAGTAGCGCGGCAAGATCTGGTGTAGCAGCAATGATGGTACCTGGAGCGGCAGACTGAGTTGTATCCGGAATGCTGGTAGCACTAATGGTAGTAGCCTTCCTTCCAGGGAGTCCTAAGAACTTACGACGGCATACAGCCTCTACATGGCCATTGAGACCACAGTGTCGACAGATGTCCCGCTCATGGTGGCCATCGGCCTTGCGATGTTCCTTAGATCCACATCCATAGCATCGTCCTATCATGAAGCGACGAAAGGCATCAGGAGATCGAGTGGTGGTGGCATCAATGTCCATAGCATTTGGGTCTCGAGTAGGCGCAGTGAATGGGGTCGCAACAGTGGTGGGTCTAAAGTTGGTCAGGATTCCATCATCGACCAGTTTCTTTCCTTGCTCCCACGCTCGAGTAATTTGTCGGTTGTCTACGTCAATGGCTGCTTCAATCAGTTCCTGAAGGGAGCCAGTGGGGCGGGTTGTGAATACAAGACCATCTTTTACTCTATCTGCAAGATGATCGTAGAACCGGTCTCGCAAGTCTTTGTCTGAATAGCCAGTGCAGTCTGCGTACTGTTGGAAGGTAGAGGCATAGGTTCCCACTGTGGTCCTATTCTGGTAGAGCCGTTTAAGGAGCTGCTTGGCATCAGCCGAGGCATCTGTGGTCTCAAAACGTGTTTTGAAAGCTGTAACAAATTCTTCCCATGTATCGTATGGGAAAGGTACTCCTGAGCCAGTTATACTTGATCTATTAATTGTTTCGGAGATAGGAGTGGCCCAGATAGCTGCATCCCCCTCAAGGTATGTAATGGCAGATGTGATTTTCTTTTTACGATCCATGGAGAGAGCAGGGATAGAGTTGGCCCACAGCTCAAAGGCAGCTAGGAAGCGCCGGGCATCTTCTCCTCACTTTCCATTGTAGTTCTGTGGCTTGCCAACACTTTTGGTAGTGCTGAGGCCACTTACTAGCTCAGAGACCACGTCTTGGAGCTTAGCCTGGTTTTTTGTAAGCTCTGTAATAGCGTCTCAAACGTCCTGTGCTGAGGACATGTCTTCTTCAGGGATTGATTGTATTTCGATATCGGGGTCGGCTGTGGTCTCAGTGACAGCAGGAGCTAATGGTTCCGCAGATGCTAGCGGAGGTGCAGGAGTGGAAGTAGTAGGAGTACTGATTCGTCCTACCCTGGCAGGTGGTGCTGGTCTGTGGATGGGTTGGTAACGGTCGGTCGGACTTGCGTCAAATGTGTTCTCGTATCGATTAGGGCACGGTTGTCTGGAGCAGGGTTCCCACTCTTCTTCTTCAGCGTCCCAGTAGCAAGTGGTGTTAGTTGCAGTATCAAGCACGTGAAAGTGGTTGGAGCAATCAACGTTGACTCCGAAGGTAGACGTGGTGGGTGCCTTGTAAGATCAGCTCACCAAGCTGATGGTACAAGTAGAAGATCTCGACCTAATGTCGCGACGAGGCAGGAAGCGGGAGGCGGGAGGTCCGTATACGCCTAGGAGCGACCGTAGCAGAGCGAAGAAGCACAGAAACAAGCACAAAGCACAGATGAGAGGAATAATGATCTCGAACAATCAGTGGGATAGCGTCAGAGGCCAATCACACCAGTAATCAAAAGGGAATCTAGTTGCCCAATGACCAAGAGGTCGAGATGGGGAACTAGGGCCTGTCTACTGTCCTTTATATACTACTCTTGTCTACTGAGTAAGCGATTGTAAATAACGATGCAATATAGAACAAGAGTGAGGAATCAATATATACAAGTAATAATGAGTCGATAATGAACCATAATGAACTAATCGATGAATAAGGATGAGTTGTATGGAAGCATACGGAAACAAATGGAACTAATGGGATGATCGTGTGATGAAGTACAATAAACATGTGAAAACAGATTGATGGGAACACACCGCGCTGATGGCACATCAAAGGGCACATCATGAGACTTCATGACACTGATGAGCTGAGCCATGAGATCCTCAGCAGAGGTATTTGGGGCAGGCGGGACAGGAGTCGACATGGTAGGAGTAGGCGATCGGGGATGGGGAATAGGCAAGAAGGTGATATCTTCTATGGTAATTGGGTTCTGGACTGAATTGGAGAGCGTGTGGGGGCAAGGCTGAGAGTCACAGTCATACCAGCTATCACCAATATGATGGACGTGATGTTGATCTCTGGGGTCAAGTGCGTGTTGGAGAGCGGAGCAATTGGTTGTAGCGGTATGATCAGAAAGATCTACGGTTGTAGAAGACGTGATGTATGCAGATCCTGCAAGGACAACGTTATCGGTAGGCTGTCAGTGCAGTAGTGGATCTTGACCTAATGTCACAAAGCGGCAGAGGCGGAGTGTCTAACGGAGCAGGAAAGCGGAGTGACTAAGCCAGGCAGTGAGGCGGAGCGACTAAGCAGGTCAGTGAGGCGGAGCAACTAAGCGGAGCAGAGGCACGCTGGTCCCAGATAATGACAGAGATATATTGAGTATCGTAGTCATAGGTAATAATAAGTAAGCACATACCTGGTCCCAGATAATGACAGAGAGGTCAAGATGAGGGACCAGGCTGTGAGGGACTGGTTTTATATACATAATCCGATCTGCAAGAAATGACAATGTAATACTGTACAGTTTAGGAATGAGGAAGGTGGCGGAAGCCTGTAAAAGGAGAAGGGTAACAGGTGGATCAGTAACCGATGGTGGGGGTTAGGTGGATCAGTAATCGATGGGATTTGACAGTGATGTAATTGTACAAGTAAGGGTGACAAGACGGTGAGAAAAGGAAAATGATAGGGGCTACATACTTCAGGACACCTCCAGTGATGTAAGGACCCCTGAAGGACGTCAACCTGTGGCTTGGGAGCCTCTTCCAGTGGATGTTGGGATAGGACCACCACAATGGAGGTATACCTCCATGGGATATGCTCAACCTGCCAGTAGTCCAATGGGAGGCTTTGCCTATTCCCCAACCTGGGGAATGAGGAGACTTCCCCCCTGGACCAGTCCCGCAGCTAGACATGGAATCAGCTTTGAATGCAGGAGGAAGAGTCAGCAGTCAAGTAGCCATTATAGAGAGTACAAGGGGAGAATGCAGATCCTCTTACAGTACAACAAAAGGAGAAACTTCCTGAGAGGGGGGTATCACCCACAGCATCCAAACAGTCTCTGGCATCATCCAGGAGGTTACTGACTCCTTCCATACAGTCCCTTAATCCTCCCCCTCTGAGACGAGGAAGTTCCCTCTCCAGCTTCCTTAGGAGTCCAGCTGTGAATATGCCCAACTGGGAGCATACTCACATGGTACATCATAGTAGGACCAACTTCCCTGTGCAACCATTGTTGGAGATGACATTGCGACTGGAAGACTTCATTAGGATCCAGGAGTGCACCCCGGAGGACATAGCCTCGGTATTACAGGAGGTCTTAGAGCTGATGGTAATCAAAGTTCTAGGGAACAGTATCAAATTTGCAGACTTACAGGTACAATTCCTAACAGTGGGAACTCAACTAGAGATAGATCTCCCAGGGAAAGCTCAACAATGGTTGATGACCCTGACGGACCAATCAGACTTCCTCTGGCTGTACAATTTTCTATTGGACCCCAAGCGGATGCTAGAACTACTGGAAGTAGAGGCTTGTTATGGACAATCGTCCAGAAATCCAAGAGGGATACTCCCCTCCATCCTCAGACCCACGGAAGAGAAAGGGAGGTCTGCACTGAGGCCGGGTTACATATACTGTACCGAGCAATGAACTACAGGTTGGGAGCTGTACAATTTGAGCCTCCCCCATTGAAGGTCAACATCCTGAACTACCATGCCATCCAAACACTTCGAAATGCAGACTTAGTGGTGGCAGCAGCTAAAATCAATGAAGAAGGCAATGGGGATGTAAATTTACTTGCTGCAAAAAATTGCAGATGCAGAAGATACACCACCACGCATCTCCTTGCACCAGTGGACTCAATGTCCAATCAGGACAGTCCTGTCCAAATTCATAGCGGGCAGACAACATACACGTACATGCCCATAAGGCATATGCACCAACTTCTGATGAGGAGCGAGGAGTCTGAAGTGATGTTATGTTCTCAGAAGACCCTGGTGGAATCAGACACTCTGATGCTGTCAAAGGAACTTTTTGGATCAAATCTAGAAAGGGCCTTGGAATTTTGTCATAGACTGGTCACAGATAATTGAGGAACCTTGTATATAGTTCAATGCGAATCAGAAAGTACAGGGGAGGTCCTTCTGGAGCAATTTGACCAAAGAAGGCAGCTCCATAGTTCTGATGGTCATTTCATAGCACCGAAACATTCATTGCCCAGGAATAACAAGGTTCTTGAATTCAATAACTTGGGTAATACAACCACGAGGAACCCTCAGTTACACTCGGGGACCTCCCCCACTGTGCATGCCCTGGCTGATAATCTGACTCCTCCCCCCAGAGTTAACCTGCAAACAAAGCCGGTAACACCAGTCTCAATGCAACAATATCAGTTCAGTGAAGTAAGGGTAGATGGCACACAACATTCATTATGGATCTCCAGGCATGATGTGTCAGCTTGGCTGGTCCCCAACCCTGTACATGTTCCTCCAAGATTGAGCAATCCATTAGTCATACCCTATCAAGAGTTGGAATCAATGCAGTCTCAAGCAGTGGGGGCAGAAAATCAAAGGGGTTCAAACCAACAAGGAATGTTGGCAGCTTATGGGGGAGTGGTACCTGTGCAGGGAGCTCCTTTTGGAACTCCCTTTGTGACTAGAGCACGGGTAAACTGACCTGGCACAGTTGTTGACTTGGCACACTCTCAGGAGTCAGCAATAATGAAACAGCAGCAGGTCCAAGTCATTGAGACACTCCAGGAGCAGCTCCAAGAGGCAAGGAGAGAGTCCGCAGCAGAGGGGATACCAACTGCACCCCTAGTAAGGGTAGGTGGTACCAGGGGAGGTCCATCTCCTATAGTTTCATGGCCAAGGAGCTGGCAAGCTACAGAACCAATCTCCTTTACTAGACATACTCCTGTGGAAGTTCTGGGAGGGGACCCTCACAAATAACAAGCAGCCCCAATCCCTGCCACCCTGAGTATGGACAGGCAATGGATTCAGGAATGGGGGGCTCGCGTCCAAAGAGCAAAACAAGGAGAGTACATGAGACTGGAGGGAGGAATGTACACAATGTACATGTTGAAAGACAGTGGACTACCTGCAAGGGGAAGAGGAAAGGGAGGTCCAAACTTTCCTGATAGAGCACCTCCCCCACACCATTCAAATCACCCGAGAGATTGGGAAAGACCTCTGAGCCAGGAAGGATGGAATCAATGGGGACAGATAAGAAGGAGCAGAGGAGGAGCTCCTCCTCCACTGCCACCCTCAGGAGGACCAGACAATAATGATTCCACTGGTTCCAACAAAGGGGAACACACCCAGTCAAACAGGAACGGTAGCAGGTTCATCGAGGACAGGGGGGAGCTTCCCACCGGGGCTCCTGAAGTACCTCCAACCAGCTGTCATAAAGTACGCAGCCCCTATCATTTTCCTTTTCTCACCGTCTCGACGCCTTTACTTGTACGATACATCATCCCATCACTGTCAAACCCCCATCGATTACTGATCCATCAATTACTGATCCACCTGACCCATCTTCTCCTTCTACTGGCTTCCGCCACCTTCTTTGTTCCTAAACTGTACAGTATTACATCGTTGTTTCTCGCAGACCGGATTATGTATATATCGCCAACCCTCCACAGCCTGGTCCCTTATCTTGACCTCTCTGTCATTATCTGGGACCAGGTATGTGCTTACTTATTATTACCTATGACTACGATACTCAATATATCTCTGTCATTATCTGGGACCAGCCTGCCGCCGTTCTGCTTAGTCGCTCCGCCTTGTTGCCCTGTTCAGTTGCTCCGCCTTGCCGTTCTGCTTAGTCGCTCCGCTTTCCCGCTCCGTCAGTCACTCCGCCTCTGCCGCTTCGTGACATTAGGTCAAGATCCATTACTGCACTGACAGCCTACCAATAAGGTTGTCCTTGCAGGGTCTATAGACACCACGTCTTCCCCAGTTCCGCCCGACTCTGAAACACCTGTTGCCAGTATAGACTGCTCCGCACTCCCGCACGCACTTGACCCCAGAGACCAAGCTCACGCCCATAACAATGACGATACTTGGCGCGATTGCCAGTCTCAACCTTGCCCCAACGCCCTTTCGAACTCAATCCGGGAGCCACTCACTGTGAGCAATATAACCTTCCTGCCGATTCCCCAGCCCCGATTGCCTACTCCCATCATGTCGACTCCTATCCCGCCTGCCCCAAACACCTCTGCGGAGGATCTCATGGCTCAGCTCATCAGACAAGTAGCTAACCTTGCTACAGCTATGGAGGAATGCTCATCCTCTAAGTCAAGCATGAACAAACCCGAGGTTTTCAAGGGTAAAGATGGCGCTGAAGCCCGTCGCTTCATGGCTCAGTTCCAGAATTGGGCGTCAGAACAACCGGATCTCACCAAAAGCCAAGTAAAACTCATCAAGTCCGCCTTGGGCTTCTTCACAGAAAGTGCCGGAGATTGGGCAACTCCCCATCTGCTACATTTCAATGCGGAAAATCCCCCTTTTGGAGGAAATTGGGAGGCGTTTCTGAAGGAATTTAGCCAACGGTTTGAACCAATGGACCCAGGTATGGAAGCCCGTAGCGAGATCAAGAATCTCAGGCAAAGTAAAGGACAGACAGTTGCGGAATTCGCTCAGAAGTTCAAGGATATCGGAGATCGGACTGAAATGTCTGATATTGACTTGCGGGAATGTTTCTTCACTGCATTACTCCCAGAGATCCGGCAACACCTCATCACCGTAAACATTGCCCAAGGAATTGCTCCGACTCTGAAGGAGGCAATCAAACGGGCCATATCGGTGGATGTCTACCTGCACGATCCCACCATGACTGGCCGGAACTCTGGATACCCTCCCACGCATACCGCTCATACTACCCCTGCTGACCCCCACGCTATGGACATTGATGCAACCCACACCAGTAATGGGAATACTAGGGAGGCATTCCTAGCTCGCATGCGAGGACGATGCTTCGGCTGCGGTGCCCAAGGTCATGTCAAGCAAAATTGCCCACACCGAGAAACCACCTGCCGCTACTGTGGACGCCGAGGACATCTGGAAGCAGTCTGCCAAGACAAATTCATGGGACTCGGACGAGACCGAGGCCGACGCCAGCAACCTCGACGCCAACAGATATCCGCTACGGACCCGCGCCATTCTCCCTATTCCCAAACGAATCCGTCCAAATCGCGTCCTCGACCCCAACATCTGCTCCTGCACCTGTAGCTGCTACTCCGAGCCCTCCTAACCAGGACTTTTCCAATCAGATTGGTCAAATAAGGGAATTACTTGATCGTGCTAATGCTATGTCCTCCTCGTCTTCTGGCTTTCAACAGGGTTTTTAAAGAGGGTACCCGCTTCGGCTGCACCGAGAGTACCCCGTAATCAGTTTGTTATGTTCGCTACTTCTTCGTATGACTCGCACCCATCATGTACAATATCATCGATCCGGGAATTAAACTCCACGTCCCCACATTTCCGAATTCATGCGAGACTAAGAGGAAGGAATCACAGTATAACAACTGCAGCCATGGTAGACTGTGGAGCTACCACCCTGTTTTTAAACCAAGACTTTGCCACCCGGAACCACGTAAGATGTGCACCCCTCCATAAACCAATCGACGTTTTTAATATCGATGGAACACCTAACCGAGCTGGACGGATAACCCATTTTGCACGTCTAGCACTCACAGTGGATAATCAAGAGCAATGGATGGACTTTTTGATCACCAACCTAGGGGGTGAAGACATCATCCTTGGACTCCCCTGGCTACGGAAGGTAAATCCGGAGATTGATTGGGAGAAAGGACGACTCTCAGTAAAGCCTCCTCGAGTAACGATAGAAGAAGTCCCAGACGAGGAGATCTTGCACTCTCATCTAGCCGCCACTCACACAGAAAGCCCGATCCTCGAACTCCCGGAACCGGAATCTCCCGCAGAAAACCCCCACATTGAGGTGCCACCAGAAGCGACCCTTGAACAGAGCGAATCAATAGCAGTTGAAGGACTACCAATACACCGAATTCGAGCCAATCATAAAACTCGCCGCGCATGGGTAAAAGCAGGAATTCTAGAGGAACAGACGGAGGAAGTCTGGTGCGCCGCGGGATTCACTTACTCCCCGCAGCTAGCAGAGGAAGCCAACCGAGACAAACCCGTTAAAATCTTCGAAGAAATGGTCCCTGAGCAGTATTGTGATTTCAAGAAGGTTTTCTCAGAATCCACCTCTGAACGATTACCTGCCCACCAACCTTGGGACCATGCAATTGATCTCGTACCTGGAGCACCGGCAACCATGCGTACCAAGATTTATCCCATGTCCCTAAACGAGCAGGAGGAGTCGGATCGTTTCCTAGAAGAAAACCTACGAAAAGGCTATATCATCCCCTCAAAATCACCAATCTCATCACCGGTCTTCTTCGTAAAGAAGAAGGATGGGAAACTCCGTTTTGTACAAGATTACCGGAAACTGAACAAGTACACTGTGAAGAATCGATACCCTCTCCCATTAGTTGCTGACATCATTAGCCGACTTCAGGGAGCAAGATACTTCATGAAGTTTGATGTCCGCTGGGGTTATAATAACATACGGATTAAGAAGGGGCATGAATGGAAAGGCGCGTTCGCAACAACCCGAGGCTTGTTCGAGCCTAAGGTCATGTTCTTTGGTCTCACAAATTCCCCTGCCACGTTCCAAGCACTTATGAATGCTATATTTGCTGATCTCATTGCAGCCGGCAAGGTGGCAGTCTACCTAGATGACATCCTTATCTTCAGTAACGATCTCGAGGAACACCGACGAATGGTACGGGAAGTATTAACTCGGTTAGAAAAGCACGACCTCTACCTACGACCCGAAAAATGCGAATTTGAACAGCAACAGATTGAATACCTCGGACTCATCATCTCAGAAGGGGAGGTGAGAATGGATCCGGTAAAAGTAGCGGCTGTTCGCGACTGGCCAGTCCCTACTAATCTTCGGGAACTACGAGGGTTCTTGGGATTTGCAAACTTCTACCGACACTTTATCCGGAACTTCGCCAAAATAGCACGACCTTTGAACGACCTGATGAAGAAAGACACCAGCTTTACCTGGACCGACACTCGACAGAATGCATTTGACACCCTCCGAGAAGCCTTCATCTCCGCACCGATCCTTGCTCTATGGACACCAGACAGGCCTACTCGAATCGAGGTAGACGCATCAGGCTTTGCCACGGGAGGCACCCTTATGCAGAAGCAAAACGACGGCCAATGGCATCCAGTAGCCTTCAGATCGGCATCCATGCAGCCAGCGGAACGGAACTACGAAATTTATGATCGAGAGATGCTTGCTATCATTGAAGCACTGAAGGATTGGAGGAACTTTCTAGAAGGACTCCCTCAACCATTCGACATCATTACGGACCATTCGAACCTCGAATTCTGGCGCACTGCACAAGACCTCACCCGCCGACAAGCCCGATGGGCCCTCTATCTGTCACGGTTTGACTTTCATATGATCCACCGCCCTGGCAGAGTAAACACCCAAGCTGATGCTCTCTCCCGCATGGCAGTTCATCATGTATCAGACAGCGATGATAACCGGCAACAGACAGTCCTTAAACCCGGCCACTTCGTAAAAATTGCAGCTTCGATCCTACAGAACCCCTTAGAGGATCGTATCCGGAAAGCCTCAGAACGGGAAGCACAGGTATTGGAGGGTCTCAAAACAGTCAAAGAGCACGGACTACAGCGCTTGGCCAATGGGATAGCCGAATGGGAAGAGGATGGGTTGGTCTACTACCGAGGTCGAGTATACGTACCAGCAAACGACGACCTACGCACTGAGGTACTCCGTCAATGCCACGACCATCCAACTGCAGGACACCCCGGACTACACGGGACACTTGACTTGGTCAGTACCCATTTCTGGTGGCCCACGTTGCGCTCTTTTGTGGAAAAATACGTTGAGGGATGCGAGGTTTGTGCCCGTAAGAAGATCCAGCGACACCCACGGGCCGTAACTCAACCATTAGATGTACCATCCGGTCTATGGGAAGAGGTAGGGGTTGACCTGATAACACAGCTACCTAACTCCCAAGGCTACAATGCTGTCTTGGTTTGCACAGACCTATATGGAAAACAAATTCACGCTATTCCTTGCACCAGCTCCATCACAGCCGAAGGCGTTGCCGATATTTACTACCAAGAAATCTTCCGTCTCCATGGTCTTCCTCTTCACTTTAAATCTGACCGCGGACCCCAGTTTGCAGCTAAACTCATGCGATCCCTTCTCGCTAGGCTAGGAATTAAATCAGATCTAACCTCCGGATACCGTCCTCAGTCCAATGGCCAAACCGAACGAGCAAATCAGGAAGTAGAGAAATACATCTGCCTCTATGTGGGACGACGACAAGATGACTGGGCAGAGCACCTTCCCATGGCGGAGTTTGTGATTAACTCACGGACTCATTCTGCTCTAGGCATGTCCCCGTTCGAGCTAACCTACGGCTATCTTCCCTTGTTCAATATCCCAGTGGGCCAACGCAGCGGTATTCCAGCTGTAGATGACCGTATACAGATTCTCCGAGAAGCGCGACAAGATGCCGGGGCTGCCTTACACCTAGGAAAGAAACAACAGAAGGAGGGATACGAACGCGGGAAGCGGAAAGCTCATCAATTTAAAGTCGGAGACCTAGTCTGGCTCAGTGCAGAGGACATTAACCTTCAGCTTTCCAGTGAAAAGTTAGGAGATCGACAGCTTGGCCCTTATCGCATTCTGGAGAAAATTGGCCCTCTAGACTACCGCCTTGACCTTCCCCTATCCCTAGATCGCCTCCATCCCGTCTTCCATGTTGATAAACTATACCCCTGGAAAGGTAACTCGATTAATGGCGAAATACCAACACCACCAGAGCCGGTATACTTAGAGGATGAAGACGAACCGGAATACGAAGTAGAGGAGATCTTAGACAGCCGGGTTCGTTGGAAGAAGTTGGAATATTTGGTTAAGTGGAAAGGTTACGACGCAGGGCACAACTCTTGGGAACCCGCAGCCAACCTCAGTCGAGCACCAAAAATTGTTCGGGCCTTTCATAAAAAACACCCAACGGCAGCAAAACCTTGACCATCGAGGACAATGGTCATAAGGAAGGGGGTAATGTCATAAAGTACGCAGCCCCTATCATTTTCCTTTTCTCACCGTCTCGACGCCTTTACTTGTACGAGTGCAAAACTTCCAAGAAAGTATAAGACTGTGCCATTATTTGATATAACTGATCCAAGTCAAATGATACCATGGTTTGAAGCTACTGAAAGCATATTTGAACATGGAGGAATTACATCTGACAAGACTAAAGTGAGATTAGCTTTAGAATGGACGTCTTATAAAATGAGACAAGCATTAAGAGTTTTTGATTTGGTAAAGACACCGAATTGGGATCAATTTAAAAAGGATCTGAAGAATATGTTTCCGCAATCTGTAGGAGACAAAAGAGGATCTAGATTATTGCTTGAACAATTGGTCCATCAATTTAATCCAATTGATGCAGGTGAACAGGAGAAGATGAGAATCTTCAGACTCCTCTTCAACACTGAAATGAAAAAGTTGATGGACGAACCAAAAATGATCATGAATAGTGACGCAGTGAGATTGTTCTTGGCACCTATGACTCCCGAAGTAAGGAGAAGCGTGCTAGAAACAGTTGTGAAAGATGTA
This sequence comes from Lentinula edodes, assembly GCF_021015755.1. NCBI lineage: Eukaryota > Fungi > Basidiomycota > Agaricomycetes > Agaricales > Omphalotaceae > Lentinula > Lentinula edodes. The sequence continues at coordinate 158,337 of NW_025764363.1, forward strand.
TCAGTCACTTCTATGTCAGATAGACGAAAGGAAGACCCTTTCAAGATTGACGAAGTAATGAATGCGGCTGAGAAGTATATGATTGGAAGTTCATTTGATAACTACTATCAAACACTTTCCATTGCTTCTTCAAGCCCACCAACTGATAACCCTAATTCATTTAGTAGGGGACGCATTAATTTGCCATTTGCTGCAGATGTTCCCAAGTGCCAACAACAGTATGTAAGACCTGGGTCAGAATAGGTCTTAGGGTAGGTTTTAGTATAAGGGATTTATGTTGTAGCATGCTAGGAGCAAGCTGGAGCTCAAAGGGAGGTACAGTAACTGCGACCAAGGACGGGAATGACCTACAAGTAGTTCAGATTGAAAGGATTGACCTTTGAAGAGGCTCCTAGGAGGTCCTAGGAGGTCCCTAGGACATTAACGGGGCTAGAGGTTACCAGGAGCTAGGGAACATCGGACGGCTACGTAGTTCCAGTTGTAGTAAATAGGATTGACAGTACAGGATCGTAATAGATTGTAGAGGTAGGGAGTTCCGGACTTAAGAGCTCCCGATGGAATGGAAGCTCAGGAGGGAGGTCCCGGGAAGTGGAGGTAGAGGCAGACATCCTCAAGCGTTGGAGGCAGTAACAGAGAAGCAATACATAGTTCAACATAGGGGGTAGCTTCGACATTAGCTAGATCGAGGTTCCTGAGCTTGTGGAGCACTTGGGGAACTTGAGGGGGTTTGGGGGAGGTTGGCTCACCAAAACGATAGACGTTTGGGGAGCTTTAGTATTGCTTGAGGGAGCTCAAAGACTCACTCGGATTGCTTAGACGTAAGGTAAAAGCGTGTATTGGATCGTTTAGACAACCTTAGAGACGAGATAGTAATAGAGAAACAGAGATAAAGAAACAGAGAAACAGAGATAAAGAAACAGAGAAAAAGAGATAAAGAAACAGAGAGTAAAGAGAAATCCGTATGGTTAGCAGGTACAAAGGGACAGGGACTGGACCTATGCAAAAGGGTGTGTGTTCAAAATATACCAAGCTGGGGATATTTGTGCTACGAGGTTACTTATATAGCTACAGGAAGTGAACAAGAGAACATTAGGAACCTTGACTGTCGAATTGGCTGTGATCTAGAGTTGCGTGTCTACCAGGTGGGGGCATGTTGATGGAGGTCTCAGTAACAAGCTTGCCTTGTTTTTGTGTGAAAGAGACAGGAAGGAATCAAATGGGCACTCCAACCAACCAATCTAATACACAATATGCGAGTTCACTGCTATCAGATTTATTCAATAGCAAGGGGTAGCATTGGCAAAGGTTCCACAAAGCTTTGAGAGCTAAGTAAGAAGCTTCAATCAATCAATTTGAATTGTTCTAAGGATTCGGTATATTCCTTTGATTAAGGTAGATTCAGCACGATTTGTACTTTGATTGTATTGATATGGGTATATCAAGAATTGGGGGTTTGAATCAAAGTAAATTAAAACCAAAACACACAGACCCCTACAGAGGGCTAGAACTATGTGCCGGCACAACCACACAGCGTGATTTGCCCTTAAGACCAACAACTGATCCTAAGTTTGAAGAATACCCAACATACTTCTCGCAGTCACAAGGAGCAAAACACAATGTTCCTATACTCACAAGTGCTAGGCCCGAATGGCTGCTAGCAAAGAGGCTTCAGTCTGGCGGGAGTGTGTCTTTCCTTTTTACGGATTAGCACTGCAACATCGTCCCAAACTCACTTGTATTCCAGATACATCAGATCGCTATTTATACATACAGAATATAGAGCCGCACAGTACAATTAATTTAATACAATAAACGTTCAGAACCGCAAGGAAACTTCTACAATTGGTCAGATACCATTTAATTTGAATCTACATGTCCTTATTTGGTCCATAATGATTCCAAGATTCTAGTATACCTCCAAACATAGGTAGGTACTTCAATATTCATTTAATTTAATTGCTTTGGAGAATGACTCGAATAGGCGAAGATCGCCGTGATTAGGAACATAAATACGGTCATCAAGGCGTAATAACCCATCACTACCTAAGCTCCAACATTCATTGGAAGGATCTTTGGCAAGTTCCAAACCAACGACGGAGCCCGGGTCCTTCGGAAGAGCGAGAATGATAGCTTGATGCAGAGCTTCGATATCCATAACGATAGAGGCTTGGAGTATCGGGCCTTCTAAGAAGGTAGCTCAAAGAGAAGTAGTGAGTTGCTCATTAGTGAAGATAGGTCTTAAAGAGTGAGGGTTGACTTGCGCGTAGCCAATATCCCCCTCTTTGGGATAGACGTCCCAGCGTCTAGTTATTGAATCTGGTTTTTCACCGAGCTTCCCCGGTCGGGAGCAAATTACCATGTTGAATTGGTGGAGATACTCTGACCAATGGACCTGTCGACGGGTGAGAATCTTGGTAGTAGAAAAATACAAGATTTTTGTGATCAGTGACGACGTCCACCGGATCGCCAGATCCTTCCAGATAATGATGCCAAGCTTTGAAGGCTTCGAAGATGGCAAGGAGCTCTTTGTCATGAGTGTTGTAGTTGAGCTCCGCAGCGTGAAGAGTTCTGGAAAGGAAAGCTAAAGGATGAATTTTACCGTCAACAGTCTGTATGGAGAGAATCGCCGCAATGGCGTAGTCGGAAGCGTCGGTTTCCACGATAATAGGACGATTGGGTTCCCAGTGAGCAAGAATAGGCGCAGAAGTGAAAGCAATTTTGAGGTTTTCGAAGGCCTCTTGACAGTTGTTGTCCCAGATCCAGGGAGCGCCCTTCCGGGTAAGCCGAGTCATCGGCACAACAATATCACTATAATTATAAATAAAACGACGATAGAAGTTTGCAAAACCCAAAAAGGACTGAATGTCCTTAACCTTCCTAGGAACAGGCCATTCCAGAATGGTCTGTACTTTCTTTTTGGACATGGTCAATCCGTCAGGGGAAAGAATGTAACCCAAGTACTCAACGGTATCCATATTGAACTCGCATTTGTCAGGATTGGTGTAAAGCCAATGTTTCCATAACCACCAAAGAACTTCCTTGACATGTTCTCAGTGTTCCTCTGGCGTGTCGGAGTAAATCAGAATGTTGTCAAGATAGACGATGACACAGACATCTAGCATGTCAGGAAAGATGTCATTAACAAAATGTTGGAAAGCAGCAGGTGCGTTCGTAAGGCCGAACGGCATAACCTTCCATTCGTAGGAGCCGTAACGGGTCCGAAAGGTGGTTTTCCATTCGTCACCTTCTGCTATTCTGACTAGATGATAAGCGTGAGCGAGGTCCAATTTGGTATAGATGTCAGCCTGTTTTGGAGCATCGAGGAGGTCCGAGATTAGCAGCAGGGGATAGCGGTCCTTCTTGGTGATACGGTTGAGACCGCGGAAGTCCACGCAAAGCCGAAGTTTCCCGTCCTTCTTGGGAACGAAGAGTACCGGAGCGCCGTGAGGCGAGGAAGATGGGGTGATGGCACCAGTGGCCAGTTGTTTGTCAATAAAGTCTTTAAGGGCGACTAACTCCTTTTCAGACAAAGGATAAATTCGACCGAGAGGCGGCGAAGCGCCTTCTTCCAAGTCAATCTTCAGGTCGTAGGGTCTGTGTTCAGGCAATGAATCTGCAGCAATCTTGTCGAAGCCGTCTGCAAACTCGGCGTACTCTTCTGGAATAGAGTAATGAAGTGGAGGGACAGTAGAAGCAGTGGAGGAGCGGTCGGTGGCGCGGGCCGCGACCTCAGAGTGGATAGCACAAAGAAGAATAGGTTCCATACCAGCATCCTTGCAAGCCCTATTAAAGACTGCAGCACTGACAAGTGCAATGTCGACCTCGGGAGTTTCCAGTTGAGCAGCGAATTGGGAGACCATAGGATAGGAATAGATGGGTTCAAAGGGGAATTTAGACGAGAGGGGCTTGGCCCGTAACGTCCGAGAGCAGGAGCGAGAGCGAGAGCGAAGTGTGTCCCCGGGAGGGGTCTCCAAAATTGTCGGTGAAACCGACAGCAAAGGTTCCGGTAGCGGAACAGCAACCTTTGCATCAACAGTGTTGGTGGCAGAAGGCACAGATGTCTGTGGAGAATCAAAGTGTGAAGTGTTACGGAACGTAATGTTTTGAGATGCCCAGTCAATCAACAGATTGTAGCGGGATAAGAAACTGTAACCTAATACTGCTTTACAAGATGAATCTAAATGTGTAACATAAAAGGGCAATAGGAGCAGCTTGCCAGAAGGGAACCAAATGGCGATGTTCGCCATATCGGTAATTGGTTTAGAAGATAATGAACCATCAAAAAGACGAAGATCAACAGGAGAAATTTTGGTCGTAGGAATAGAATTTTGAGAAACGTAACGAGTATCAATAAAGGAGTCAGTAGAACCAGAGTTAACAAGAGTAGGAAATTTGAGAAGAGCAGAAACAGGTTCGGCCGGCACGGCCGAATCGGATAACGGAAATTCAGTAGTTAAAGATATTACAAGAGATCGTTCAATGGAAGAAAGAGCGGAGGCATTGAGATATAACTCCCCAGGTGAGGTACGAACCTGATCAACGCAGCTCCTGTTTCGTACCGGGGAACAAGAGCTGTGGACTAGTTTTCTGATTCCTCTTCAACAACCTCAATGGTTGCTTCGGGAGTTTCTTCAACTTCGGCAGCACGGCCCTTCGATTCTCGGGCCTTTCGCTTATTGCAGTCAGTAATCTGATGCTTACCACTGCAGAAGAGACAAAGGTTGTTCTTCATCCTTCTTTCTTTCTCAGAGGGAAGGACTTTCCCATCTGCACCAAGATGGTTGAACGCGGGGCGCTGACCACCGGATTGGCCGGAATTCGAAGAGTCCTGGGGCTTACCATTGTTGTTAGGCTTACCACCAGAGAAGGGTTTAGGCTTTGGTGTGAATGGTGCCGAAGAGCCAGATGGCTGAGAGTTGTTTTGCTGGTTAGTAGAACCAGTCTTAAAGTCCGAGGAACCCTTCTTCGGGTTCCGAGCAATAAAAGGCTTACTAGCCTCACGCTTCTTGGTTTCTTCGCGCTTCCAATAACGGTTGTCAATATGAAGAACCTCTTGACGGTAATCAGCGAGTGTCGCCGGATCGGGCAAACACGCCATTTCATCCTTGATGTGTTCAGCTAGGCCTCGTCCATAAGCCCATTTCAGGGCAGCAGAATCCCAGTTGGTACTAGCAGCCAGGGTGTTGAACCGGATGTTGTATTTCCAGATGTTCTTGGTTTCCTTCATCTTCAGATTACCGAGAGAATCTTCGGCCTCGCCTTGGGCGTCGTAAATGCTGAAATTGTCCTGGAGCTCCTTGACCAGAGCTTTGAAGGAGGACGTCCACGCCGGCGGCGAGTTGAGATCCGGGTCGGGGATATTCACCTTCCGTTGGTCGGTGAAATACTTGGGATGGTCATTGAAGACCAGGGCGAGATTGACAAAGAACGTCTTGAGTTTTTGGGGGTCTGAACCGTCGAATACTTCTGGCTCCTTGACCTTGCTCTTAGATTCAGAGCTGTCAGAGGGATGGCTGAGAGCGGCAAGAATGGTACCAAGGGTCTCAATGGAGCCCTTGAATCCCGAGAGGAGTTCCAACATAGCACGTTGCTCGTTGGGGATGTCAGGAGAAATTCGGGAACGGGGTCCACCAGGTCCACCGGGACCGCTGGGACCGCCAGGACCACCAGGCTCACCACGCGGTAAACCGCCGGAGTTGTCATCCAGATTGTCGTTGTCGTTGTCAGCACCCAGATTGTTGGGGTCAACAGGAGGGTCTTGATCATCGTGATCACCAGCGTCCAGATCGAAGTGAGGAGGCGGGTCACAAGGAGATTCTGAAGCAGCACGACGTTGAGGTTGTTTCCCAGTACAACGAGCTATGGCTTGGAGGATGGGAGAATCAATTCGAGTAGTAGACTGGCCCTGAGCCGGAGCGACCACGGGGGGTTGTCCGTCACTGGTATACAGAGTACTGTATTCAAATTGTTGTTCTTCTTCCATGGCCTCAGGAAGAGTCGATGTAGTAGGCACAGTGGCTGGACCGAAACCGCGATTACGGCAACGTGGTTGACCAATGGCAGAAATAGAGTCGGAGAAAGGGGCAAATGATTGGGCTGTGGTGAAGAAAGTATTTTCTTGGGAGTTAGCTCTAGATTGAGCTCGGGTTTTCGGAGGCATAAAAAATGATATGTCAGTACGACGTTAACGGATTGAGTTTAATTATACTGTTAAGATCATGTACACCGTGTAACCGTGCCAGGGCCACAAGGTGTCTAAGGGCGGAGGTCGAATGGGACAGTAGTGAAGTTATTAACAACACCGCTGTTACACCATTAGTCCCCGGAGATCGAGAGTATAGAAGAGAGGAGCTAAGTAGCAGCCAAGTCAGAGCGGCGGTATCGCCGACGACGAGAAGCGAACCAAAGAACGTTTAAGTCCTAAGGTCGAGTAGAACGTACTTCAAGGCATTGAGCCTGCAGACTTAAGAACAATAAGAGTAAGATTACAATAAACAGTGGATCTTCGGAATACCAAGCAGCGGTATGGAGGCCCGAGGCATGGACTTGACACATCCTTGATGCCGAGACTACTGCCATGGCCTTGTCTGTCAGTGTTCGTATGTACTGTATGAATGTCAGTTCTCGGTCAAGGTATACTCCCAGTATGCGGATCGCATCTTGAGCAGATATTTTAGTTACCATGCCATCAACATCTACCACAAATACTGGTGGCAAGTATCCTCCGTCGTGTCTCCATGAGTGGTGTGAAAGCTCAAGTTTGTCTGGTGCAATGGGCAGTCCAATTTCATAAAGCCATCCAATAATGAGTCATATGAGTAGTGCGATTATAGTGGTATTGTTGTCAAGTGAGGTTGAGGAGACTTGTGTGTTCCTATCATCCATATAGACACTGAGAGTCAGTTTGGTAGTTCTGTGGGTGTCGTTTTGAAGTAGAACTTCACTCTGTTCTTCTGAATAGGTGATGCATAGATGATCAATAGGATAGGTGAGACATTCAAGCCCTGTGGGATTCTGTTGTTTGGTTTCATGCCTCATATACCATCTAGGCAGATTGCTGCCTGCCTTTCTGATAGAAATGTGGCTGTCCATTTAACTACTGGCAGTGGGAGGCCTAGTTCTCTCATTGTCTTCAGTAGGATACTATGATTTACGTTGTCAAAAAAACCTGAAATATCAAATGTCAGCATGCTAGTAACAAGACCGTGATTATGAGCAGCTTGAACGTCTTCAACATATTCAAGTATTGGATCTACAGATGAGCTCCCTTCTTGACCTCCAAACTGAGTTTTGGGAACCAGACCAAGTTTTCCAACCATGTATCCCAGCTGTCTTGCAATGATCTTTTCTAGTACTTTACCCATACACTCTAGCAGTTGAATGAGCTAATATGCTCTAGGCTTGCTGTAGTCTGGTTTTTTGAGCTTTTGTAGGGCAACTGCTATAGCTTGGTGCCATAATCGTAGGTGGTAGCCTGTTTTGATGCAGTAGTGCATGATTGAAAATATCAGGTCAGCTTCTACTTCCCAAGCCTAGCAAATTGCTCTGAAAGTGATCTAGCTGTCCCCTAGAGCTTTAGATGGGCTCTGGTCTTCTTTTACTTCTGTTTGTGTTAGTCGTTCATGTGGGATGTCACCTGAGAGGTTCTCTGTGAAGTTTGGTGGGTCTTGTGTGGGTACTGTGAAACCTGGCTGAAATAGGACGTTCCATAGGGCATCCTGTTTTTCTTCCATTTTGACAGCTGGCTCTTGTCCAGATTGCTTGATAGCTGGTGATGGATATGTCCTTGAGCCCTGTGTCCATTTCTGAATGTCAAATATTTCATCTGGTGATTTCCTACAGGGTCTTGTTGATCCACCCATGTTTGTGATGACAAAGGAGTTTCTGAAAGTAGTTGCTGGCAGTCAGGATCTGGGATTGTAGGGCCAGATTGTTGTAGCCCCATTGTCTTTGGTAATCCAGCTGGTGTCTACAGAGGTTGGCTCTTGCTGCATTTGCTTTGTCAAGTTTTTTGGATCAATATGGGACTGCGCATGCATTTGATTGCCATTGCAGTTTTGAGTGTGTCAGTTATGAGCTTGACATCTTTGTTGTGTAGCTGATCTCGGTTGGTTGAGTTTTTCACATTGGTCCATTGTTCTTTGTGAGCCTGTATCTCGTTAGAGAATGCCATCTTCCATTCTGTTCAGTCAGTTTTCTCAAAGTTGTATTTTAACCCAAGGACATTCTCAACTTCCACCTCCAAAGTCTATAACCCATCACAGGGCATGGTGGTCGGAACCACAGCTGCTCTTGGCATCTACTGTCCACTCTTGAGCTGCATCAAGTGCATGCACTACTGGGTTTACAAAAGTGAGATTGATTGTAGATGATGCACCTTGTGAGTTGTGTTCAAAGTATGTGGGTACACCTTTCTCATACATCAGCATGAATCCTCCATCCATAAGCCAGTTGATGAATTGTTGAGTTTTGAGAGTTGGAGTGACTCGGATCAGACTCCAGTCATTGTGGTGTTGGTTGGTGTCACCTGAGATGATGACAGGTGTAGTCACTGGGAGTTATATCTTTTGTAGTTGCTCCGAGGCATCTGGTCTCTGTCACCCATGGCTGGATTTTGCTCATGGTTGTGAGTAGAGGTTAATAATGGTGGTGACTGGGTGGGTCCCTTGTGAAATGTCAATGATTTGGATGTCAAGGTCATGTGCAAGGTCTAATCTGAGGGTTATCTTGTAGTCAGGGTGTCATTTAGTGTATGCCATTACCTGTGGTCAAGTTCCCGCTTGTACCATTCCTACTGGTAAGATTGGTGTCCAAGCACAGTGTCATGCCCTGTCAGTAGAGCTCCCTTTCCTACACTACAGAACTACCCAGATCAGCCCATCCAATTGTCTTAACAAACCTCCCATCCTCCCACGGACCTCCCATAACTCTTCCTCCCACTCCCATGGACCTCCCACAACTCTTAACGAACCTCCCATAGACCTCTCATAACCGGGATGGCCCCCCATATACACTGTCAACAATTTATCAACCCAGCCTCATGAATTCCATGCTGCACACCATCCCCTTTGGATGCTTGCTTCCTATAATGTCTCCTTGCTCATTCCTCTTGCATATATAAGTACCCTCGTAGCATAAATGTCCCTAGCTTGGTATATTTTGAACACACACCCTTTTGCATAGGTCCAGTCCCTGTCCCTTTGTACCTGCTAACTATAAGGATTTCTTTTACCTCACGCCTAAGCAGTCCGAGTGAGTCTTCAAGCTCCCTCAAGCAATACTAAAGCTCCCCAAACATCTATTGTTTTGGTGAGCCAACCTCCCTCAAACCTCCTCAAGCTCCCCAAGTGCTCCACAAGCTCAGGAACCTTGATCTAGCTAACATTGAAGCTATCCCCTATGTCGAACTACGTATCACTTCTCTGTTACTGCCTCCAATGCTTGAGGATGTCCGCCTCTACCTCCACTTTTCGAGATTCCATTCCATCGGGAGCTCTTACGTCCGGAACTCCCTACCTCTACAATCTATCATGATCCTGTACTGTCAATCCTATTTACTACAACTGGAACTACGTAGCCGTCCGACGTTCCCTAGCTCCTAGTAACCTCTAGCCCCGTTGATGTCCTAGGGACCTCCCAGGACCTCCTAGAAACCTCTTCAAAGGTCAATCCTTTCAATCTGAACTACTTGTAGGTCATTCCCAGTCCTTGGTTGCGGTTACTGTAGCTCCCTTCAAGCTCCAGCTTGCTCCTAGCATGCTACAACATAAATCCCTTATACTAAAACCTACCCTAAGACCTATTCTGACCCAGGTCTTACATACTGTTGTTCCCAATTGAGCCCAACCATGGTTCAGTGATTAAAACAATATTGTATCTGTCAATAAAAGTGTTGAGTGCTGTGTGACAAACCTGGTTACTTCAGTTAGTGTTTAAGTGGAAGATTCTGATAGGTTGGGAATTTCATTGAGATGAGCACATACTAGTGTCTTTCATAGTCAGATCTGGTTGAGTATCCATCTGCGACCCATCTGGTAATCTATATCGTCCTTCATTTGGACGTGGATGTGTTGGTGGGATGACAATGGTACCATGTCCCCTGGCATACTGTACTCCACCCATCTGGTGCCGGTGCTGTGGTCTTCTTGCTGCCACCAGCAGTGTTCTTCGTCTTCGCTGCTCCCTTTCCATTGTTGTCCTGAGCAACTTTCAAGAAGTGGGCTTGTTGAGGACACAGCCTTACATTGGCTGCATGTTCTCCTTCACAGTTTGCACATTCAAGTGCTTCAGAATTGTTGGTGTGGGATGTCTTGGGGTGGGGGCCGCTGCATTTGCAGCATCGGATATTCTCTTTGCAGATTGAGATATGATGCCCAAATTTCCAGCAACATGTACATTGCAGTGTTGGCAGTAGTGGGGCGTGAGGTTTCAGTGTGCAGCCCCGTCCTGCAATAATCAGTTTTCCCTTTGCATATACCTTTTTGGCATCCTCTTGGTTGTGGAAGGAGAGAACAAATGACAAGTAATCAATTTCCTTAAAGTTCTCTGAAGCTCTCATCCAGTAAGGTGGGTCTGCCAGTTGGACTGTTTTGAACACCGGGTTGTCCGCTAGTAGAAACACTTGCAGATCTGCTGGGGTGAATGTCTCTCCTTTGTCTCAGCCAGTAGGCACTCCATTAACTTGGGTTTTCATGCAAGGTTCATCAGTTTGGATTTTTATTTCTGAGAGTGGTTCGTTGGTTAGGATGTCTAGGAAGAGGTGTACCAGTGGCTCAAGCTGGTTTCCTCATTGGTGTTTGAGCGTGGTGAGGACAATGCTGCCTTTATAGTTATTTGTAGCTGACGTTACCTGGATTTTCTCTTTTTCTGATTGAGAACCAACAGCATTGCTCAAGCGCTTGTTGATCTTGGCTACCGCTGCTCGAGTAATGAAATTCTTTCGAGGTGTGTCACATCTTAGGGAGATTACAAGTCAGGCTAGGTGGTTGCAGTCAAGAGGTGATTCGGGCTCACAGGCATGGCTCTGGGATAATGTAGGCAAGGATTTCCTAAGTTTGGGGGCATAAACTGGGCCGGAGGCTTGGACAGACACTATCCCTGGTGAATCTTTTGGTGTTCTTGTACTAGCGAGTCCCGGGATTGGATTGGTTGAGTTGGTTTGCTACCTTTCCATGGAATCAAGTCACTTAGATGGTTGTCAGAGCTCCTGAATTATTGTTGTGCTATTGTCCTGGTATATAACTGTAGAGTGGTCCTTCCGGGCATATTGCTGGTGTGCATGACAGGAGTATTTCAGTCATCCATATAGCTTTATGGCTTAGTCTGTCTGACCATTCTATTAAGTGTTCTGCTCCCATGATGAAATTAATGAGGTTGAGGGCGTATTCGAAGGTATCTGTGTGAGATGCTGATTTGGAGAGGGGTAAAGGTTTGGATTCAATGTTTGTGGTGGTACGTCTTCTATTGCTCCTTCCTCCGCATCTGTGAAGTCTTCACCTGTGCCGCTTTAGTGGGGATTTTGGTTGGCATATTTCATTTCTGTCTTTTTTTTGGCATGTTTGATGGCTCCATTCTTTTCCCCAGCAGCGAGGAAGGCCTTTCTGGGGTCTTAGGGCATCCATTCATGTGATGTATATTTGGTTCATGAAGAGAAGGTGGTTCCCCACCTCCAATAGTATTTTTAGTACTCATATTCTACGTGAATTCCGCTTTTCTATTGTGAGAAAATTCGAGGATGATGATGGATTTGAACAAAGAGAGTTTTGTCAACACTTTGAGGCCCCCGGAAGCTCCACCAGAACCCTGTCCGGGCAAATGCTGTAATCTACACAATGTTTTGGGCCTAAAATACGCTATTACGGACAAGGCTAATCACATGAAAGTCAAAAAATTGCAATTTTTTCTCCAATGAGCTCCTACAAGTTCTTACACCTTCCTACACCCTGATACGGTCATACGAGGCTTTAAATAGTGGTTCCCAACTTATTCCTAGCAGGTATTCTAATTTTGAGAGGCGGAAGAGTCTTGAGTGTCTCCCTAGCCTCACAATTCTGAAATGCACTCCATTTTTGCCCTGCCCACTTGTTCAACTTCATGGCAGCGGAAGGACCAGACAGTGTATTTGTGCCTAAATGATAGAGGACATTGGCAGCCGATGCATGCGTATGTAGATGATACTTGTGACCAGAAACTGAGCATGAAAATCGTTGCTCCGACAGTCCTGATTCACTGTTACTCTCTGATTCGGAATCAGATTCATTTTTGTGCTTCTTGAATTGTCAGCAATAGCAAGACTAAGTAAACAGTCAAGAAAAACTGACCACTGGTACTCCTAAAGGAAGGTACACCTGAAGCAAAAGATAGGACAAACCCAAGAGGTCAGTTGCCTTTGGGAGTGAACCGTAGCGAGAGCTTTGAGCTTTTTGTAGATGTCCAAAACTTGCCCAATGTACATCCGTTTCGTCGTTCATATGATAACAAAATTGTTTGGCATGAGTGGACACAGACTGGTGACATTTTTTGACCCAATATTTCGTAATACTTAATGATAAGAATTTAATCAGAACAAAACAATGAATTATGAATGGCACCCTCTTACCTTCAGAAGAGGCAAATACTTTCTCGATATTCTTTGCAACATCTAACCATCGCTTTTGTCACCGAGTCTTCTTCTGTTGACTTTGCAAATCTGCATTCAAGTCTTGAGCAATGCGTAATCTATGGGAGGCCTCCTTTGGTGAGATCTGTTTGATTTGTTCATGTGTCAAAGCCAAGACTTTCCCTAGAGCATACTTGTTACTTAGTTTGACTGTATGCTCAGACTTAGCGGCTGTTGCAGACTGCCACAACTGACGCTCCTTCACACAGGCAGCAATGGAGATTTTTGATGTGTTGCGGTCTAAGAGTTTGCTGAATTCAATCACAGGTAAGGAAACCAGCTGCGAGAGAACCAAGTCTGACTGAATAGGAATAAGTGAGGCAGCACATGGTAACAGGATACCAATATCAGTGTTATGAAACTCATTTTCGGAAATAATGTCTTGAAGATCAGTACACAGTGCGGAATATTTTGCAGTGTCTTTGGCAGTGATCCCAGCAATACAGTTGAATCTCTCGTGCGTATCAGCAGCATCTTCATCGTCATCAATTGCAAGCAACTCATTGGCTTCATCATCTGAGTCAATATTATGACCACCACCCTCATCCTTGTCTTCGACAACTTCATTGTCCAACTCAAAGTCGGAAGACTCATCTTCGTCCAGTGAGCTATCCAAGACTCCGGGTATTACTTCTGATGCAATGTGCAACAAAGGTTGCTTAGCGAAAGAGGGTTTTCGGTGTGCGGGATTCATAAGAATATCACGGCACAGATGGACAGCCTTGTTATAAGCCATGCTGACAAGGATATTCAGGCACGAGCAAGAGAAATATGCAAGTGTGACCAGCACTAGAGTGTTGCAGAGGCGATTGAATATACGCAAGCTAGGGGGAGAGATGAATGATCGTTTTATTGAATATAAATCCGGAAATTTCTTTGAAAGGTCCAAGATATGATGGTTTACAAGGTTCAACCAGAATCGCGCACGAAGAGCTGCCAGAACACGGTCTTTGGTAGACATTGTTGGATTCATCCATGCCTCGAAAAGGGTGCCTAAACAGCTGAGTTGAGATAAATACATATACAAAGAAATGAAGTATCTTGCCTAGGACAAATATATAAACAAATGGACCCTCAAATCCTGCCTTGATTTTTGTTTGAACATCTTCAGTCTCCGTCATCAATTGAAGAACATTGAAATGAAAAACCCGGCGGGCAGCACCATCATCTTGCTTGTCCACATTGTCGACATCTCGAAGCTGAAGACCGGCTCCGTTGAGTGAGTAAATATCAATGAGCGACTGATTGACAAGATAACCAGTTCCCAGACTTGTGGTATGTGTACCATGCTGAGGTTGGTAATGAGCAGTCTTTTGTGCATGAGGTGCGTCAGTCACAGAAATGAGAGGACCAGATTTAAAGACAGGCACAGACAGTCAGATGCCATATGGCAGGTTCTCGTAGACCAATGGGGGCAGTTCTGTTTGTTCTTGGTCCATGAGACTTTGCACGGTAAGCTCGGTAGCAGCACCATCTGCAGCCATTGCAAGAATAAGCAGGTTGAGCTGACCAGCCATTGTGATGAGACATATATGTAGGGTATGAATATCACTGGCATCCTCTTTACCTGCAGTAGGTAATAGGGCGACTACGATTGGAGGACTTTGAGGGATTGGCACCTGTGATAGGGCTTGTAAAATTGATGCATGCATAAACCAGTATGATGACTGACCTTGATTATCACAGCGCGAACCTGAGTGAATCAACCTCAACTTCCTGAAGAGACATTGTTGTAAACATACAGTTTACTACGGAGACGCATATAGTCACAAACGTGACACATCACAGTATATATACAGCACTAGCCTCTTAGACGTATCTCATCCGCTTACCTCCATCTATTTCACATAGAGTACCCACTTGTATCCCATATCTCTCTCGACTTTCCCTTGCTCTTCTCAATCATAGCCGATTCCTAGTATCTGGTCCTCTTGTGAGTCCCGATTAGTGTTACCTGCGAGCATCGCAGGTTTCCACTTTTTTTTTACTATGTTTCAAGCTTGATTGTAGGGTTGGGAGGTTCAAAAGACCACCACGCCCAAAAACATAACCTCCATTAATACCTCATTAACAAACACAATTGTGATTTTTCATATAAGGAGTAATCCTTCGGAAACGTAACGCTTCATTCGTCTTTGTCTTGTATTTTGTCTATTGTATCTCGCCCATTGTTCTCACCCACCATTCTTGTCTGGCTCTTGCCTATCGTTCTCATCTGGCTCTTGCCTGATCATCGCCTATTGTCTTTCGTCTTTCGTCAATCGTATTTCGCCCTCTACGTATCATTCATAAGAACATCTGGACTAACTCGTTGTCTGACAGTTTTGTTACACTGGCTGAATTACAACCCCGTCATGAAGGTTTACGTAGCGCTGTCAGAACCTCGAGTCCCGACACAAACACATTGCCAAATCCTTGTCCGACCTCGGAAGAATCTCTGTCTTCATCTTTTCCAACGCTTAATCCTCCCGTACCTACTACATGTGCTGTATCGCCAACTTCACCAGAGGAAGACAATATGACCTCTCGTGTGAACGAATCCGGAAATATCGAATTATGCAATGGCAAATACGGGCCTTGTGTGAAGCCAGAATATGGCAAACAAACTGAACTGAGAAATTCAATCGCTTCTTGACCTTTGTACAGTCTGAGGCTGCTATGACTGGCCCCGAGTACTTAAGGGAGTCATAGTATCATTTTACGCGAGCCATGTTTTCGAAGACTAAATAAGGATTTTGTAGGAACATCTACTGATCTTGACCATAGTGTTCTACCAGTAATCAACCAGTCACTTCGAAATAATTGAAATACAAAAGGTGCACTCACTGAAGCTGGCAAGAGCTTGGACCCCCAAATGTTGATGTGAAGATAGTGTATTGCTGATGAGAGTTGTGACCATACCCCCGCATCAGCATCATGTAGTTGATCACATTTTGCACATATTGAATTCCATATTTTAATTTCGGATTATCTGAAGACTCTCGCCTCACTCTGTCCTCCAAAGAGGCACAAATCTCAACAACATGTTCGTGTTTGCCAAGATTCCCTTCTTTCGCATGAGACCAGAGGCGCAAAAAACAGTCGTGAGGATCATCTGTTTTGAGCGAGTCATTGATATCAAAAAGAATCTTGTCATCAAGAAGATCTTTCATATGGTGTTGCTCAATTTTCTGGAGGCAATCAGTAGTAAGACTAGAGTGTATTTCACGGAGCCGGGATTTTTTGAGTCGTTCTTCCAGTGATAAGCCTGCTTCATGGTTTTTCTATGAATTCGAAATGACATAAGTATCACAATCAATCAAGGCTTGAATCCACATACCCTCTGTACTGAACGCTTGAATGATTCGTCCTTGCTGATAGCCCTACACAAATTGCAGACAGCATCACTGTTGTGTGTCTGAAGCTCGCAAACTGTTGACTCGATAAAACCTCCTGAAATATCAACCTCCCATCGAGCGAATGCAGATATGGTGAGTACTGCCTTTTTCCATTCCGTCTCTGTCCATTTATTGACATCGCTATCTAGACATTTGTCAATAGGGACCGGGATCACCTCATCATCGGGGTTCATGATGCTGACTTTAGTTTGAGGGAAAACTTTATAGGGAAATAGACGGCCAGCCATCTTACATAGCGAAAGCTTGAGAGGATATACCTCCGAACGTTTGAGTCCTTGTCAGCTCGAGATAGGCAGTATACTGAGGACTTCTGAGATGTACACAGACTTTTTTCTTTATAGGACTTGATGTTACATTTTCAGCTGGGTTCAATGGAGAAAGCATAGACCGAATCGATGGCTCCTGTATGATGATAAGCAACAAACTCAATGAGAGTTCACTGAATAACTACTGAATACTCACAGCTTTGACAGTCTTCATCGTGAACTTCTTTGCTGAGATGGTAGGTCCTTCCAATTTCCCTGACAATTCTTGAGAAACAGAAGCGTGAGTGGGTTTGCGCGCAATCTTGAAGAATGAAGTAATAGTGTCACTGTTATTGAGCTTCACAAAGCATTTCAATTCATTGTAGGGGCGTAGGTATGCTTGACCTTATGTAAAGGGGCAGAGGTTCTGACTATACTTCAGACCCGTTTCTGTTGAGTGATGCGAGGGTACAATTCACGATGAGCGGTCCAATTCTTGAGCTCATATGACCTTCCGAGCTTAATTGGTTTGAGACATCCACCACATTTAACCTCACGGTCATTCACAACTTTCGAGACCCATTGATCATCCTCCAGAATCGATTTGCGTTCCTCGACTGACTTTTTCTTCGCACGAGCTCTCTTGGCGGGGGGCTTTTCTTGATCAGTCTCATCATCGGAATGGACGTGTGATTTCATCAGACATCTGTGCAAGACTGCGCTTTCCTGATCCAGAGAATGTCGAATTCGAATCATCAGCTGTACATGGTAAGTTTGAAGATCTATTTAAGGAGAATATATTAACATCGGAGCATAGTACACAATGTCATCAATGGAAAACTGTCACTGCATGCAATGACTAATAAGTTTGCGCAGCTTAGCTAAAACTTATAAGATACTGTCGAAAAATGAAAGCCTGATAAGATTGCGGACTTATGAAAGGACTTATTGAAGATAAATGTGACAACCCTGTCACATATGTTTTACATAATAAAGAATAACAAATGTGGAACTTATGGGATACAAATGGAATTTTCGGAAACTATAAGTATTAAATAAGGTCACATACTTTAAAAACAATAGTACAAGACTTATAGGAAAAATTATCCAACAAAGTACTAAATAAGTACCTGATAGGTAGGGTTTTATATCCGAAATTTGCAGGATACTGATGTAGTACAGAAGAGAAACTTATGGAATACATATTGGGAACTTGTGTGACAGGGGAACAAATAAGGCAGGCAAAATAAAATGAAATAGTCAAAAACTTATACAATAATTATATGACAGGACATGTTGGAGAATGTCCAAAGGGGTGTGAAGCATGTTCAAGTGTGTTGAAGCTTAGTCTGGATGTGATGAAGTATGTTGGAAGGGTGTGAAGCATGTTCAAGTGTGTTGAAGCTTAGTCTGGATGTGATGAAGTATGTCGGAAGTGTGTGACAAATGCGGACATTTGTTATTCTTTATTATATAAAACATATGTGACAGGGTTGTCACATTTATCTTCAATAAGTCCTTTCATAAGTCCGCAATCTTATTGGGCTTTCATTTTTCGACAGTATCTTATAAGTTTTAGCTAAGCTGTGCAAACTTATTAGTCATTGCATGCAGTGTTTTGTTCTATCATTATCTAACTGGTTACTGCAGTGGGTAAAAACCCGTGCATCTGGTGGACTTCTGCTCGTTTCTCGGGACACCATTTCTCCAACGTTGCTATCATAAAAAGTACACCCCTTTTCATCTCAGATTGTCCTTGTTTCATGTCATTGTCAGATCTATGTGGATTACGATCACTGTCAAGTCCATGCCTCGGGCTTCCATTCCGCCGCTCGGTACTCCGAAGATCCACCTCTTATTGTAATCTTACTCTTATTGTTCTTTCTCACTACACATACCCTTTCGTTCTAGTCCCTCCTTATTGTCTTTTACTTTACCCTGCAGGTACTACTCATATAGCTCCTAGTAGTTAGTCTGGCACTCTGCACCGATGCGCCGATCCGTAGATATAAATACTGCCTGTACGCTACTGTAGTTCCTCAGTTTAATTATCGACTTAGATTTCCTCCTTAACTCTGTGCTCCTCTAAGTCTTCAGGCTCATCGCCTTGAAGTACTTTCTACTATAACCTTAGGACTTAGACATTCTCTGGTTCGCTCCTTGTCACCGGCGTTACCGCCGCTCCGACTTCTCTCTATACTCTCGATCTCCGGGGACTAACGGCGTAACGGCAGTGTTGTTAATAACTTCACTACTGTCCCACTTGTCTTCCGCACTTAGACACCTTGTGGCTTTGGCACGGTTACACGGTGTACATGATCTTAACAATCACCCAATTTAAATGCAGAGTCGCTGATGCCTCCCCATACTTCATCTACCCACAATCCAAGCCCTTGTCTAGAAACCCATGTATCTACCAGCTTGCTGTCAATGTTGGAAGAAGAGATCTTTGCAAGATCCCATGCCGCCTCACAGTCCTCCTCGAAACTAGTGTTCATCTCACCACCAAATAAAGATACCTCTTTTGTACTCCCCGACCCGGAGTCTCTTACTTCAGCTAACTGTGGTCAGTTTGCTCTGAAAACTACCGCACCAGCAAATTGAGAGTTTCTTGAACACGAAGCCTGGTTTTGTGGTGCAGTCATCCAGCTGCGTTTGATGCCCCGTGGAGATGGAGACGAAGCTAGCATACTTGAAGATTACGCACTTGATGCTTTGACTTCCTTGAATCAGCATAAGAAGAGCCAATGGATCCAGCAGTCTGATCCAATTGGTGCACATATCATCGATAATCGTGGGTCTGCTGCTTTATACTGATTCCCGAATTGTCTTGACTTAAACCTCCCTCCTTTAGGCTCTTACTTTCGGACTTTTTCCCGCCTCAGCCCCCTTCTGGAGACATTGTATATTGCTGCTGCAATTATTCATCTGCTGCTGCAAACACCAATCCGTCGCATGCGGGTGGTATTGGCATTACATCGGGGTATACTCCGGGCAACCGAAAGTCCAAATGCTATTGATGCTGCCTCCAACCTACCAAAGGACGTCCACACCATAATTGATCATTACGACTTGGATCCTCATTGCCATGCCCGTCTTGCCTGCCCAAAATGCTTCAAATTACACGGATTTTCACCACAATCCATTCAGCGCAATGAGGAATCTTACCGAGCTGATAAGAAGTTAGATAAATGTGTCGCATGCAGTACCACTTTGTGGCGAATACAGAGGATCGGAAATCGTTTTTTGTTGTCCCTATCCATAAACGAGAAATCCCACATCAGTTCCACTGCAATATATATGGTGAATCTTTGCCTACCAGAACATCTCAGATATAAGAAAGGGTACATGGCACTTGTGACCGTCTTCAATGGTGATCCCAATGTGAATGATATCAATCACATTCTGGATTGGATTGTGGATTTGCTTCTGCCATTTTGGGATGGGATCTATTTCACACAAACATGCTCTCATCCATTGGGGCATGTTGTGCGTGGAATTCTGATTCCTATTGTCTGTGATGTTGTTGGCGCTCACCATGTCTCGGGATTTGGCTCACATTCACACAAGTTATTTTGTACCCAATGTCTTCTTCTCAAATCTGACATAAACAACATTGACATGGCAACTTGGCCAAAGTGTAACCTCCAAAAGCACCAACTGTGGGCACAAGAATATCACAAAGCTACTAGTGATGAAGAACGTGATCACATTGTCAACACATATGGTGTTCGATGGACAGCATTACTACGATTACCTTACTGGAACCCAATTGCACATACTGTTATTGATAGTATGCACCTGTGCAAAGGACTTGCTGAAACCCATGTCCGTGGTGTCTTAGGAATCGAAGGTGATGCAAAACCTAAAGCGACATTGAAATCCAAATTCAAACCACCAGCCGCACTTCTTTGCTCTCTCTGGGATGGAATTCGGAAAGCTCCAGAAAATTTATCACAGTGGCTTGATTCTAAGGTCAACAAAAATACTACAGTTTTTTTATGTTCTTGTCTCCCGGATGTGCGAACCAATGGCAATAAAAAGGAGCTTATTGAAGCTCTTGTAACTTGGGTGCGATATTCAATCTTGGTCTAGATCCATACATCTCTAATATACAAATATGGCAGCGCAAGTCTGTTAGTGAAGAAAGTGTACCCATTATTCCTCCCCTACAGTATGTTTCTCTTACCCGGAAGGGTAAACGAAAAGAAATGGCAAGCTGGTTCATTTAAATAGCTTTATAATTTTAATTAAATGAATTTATATGTGCAGGAATCCTCTACAATTGATCTCCACACTATACCTCATTCCCGGGAATCATCTGTTGTATCTTCCATCAAACAAAGAAAAATGGTTAGATAACTTTCTAACATTCATTCATGTATTGAAATTTACCTTTCACTTGCAGGATACTGACTCAAGGGAGTCATCTGTCCTGTCTACTGCATCTTCTCTCCAGTCCATACTTCCATCTCCCTCTACCCCAAATAAGGATCCTGAACCTGCTCATTCTGTTCCAATGGCAGATCGGGACCATGTAGATGAAAAGAAGTTCTCCAACCTTAAGGCCAAACTTCTTGACCATGATAACCAACAACAAACTGAAAAACTACTCCCTCAAACTGTTACTAAGGCCTACCTGCATGCTTTATGTGATGATCTTAGGATTCCTTATCGCAAGTCTGAAAAGCGGAACTTGACTGATACAAAACCTCATTTGATCACACGGATTGACTACTGGGTAAACTGTTCTTTTTTCTCAATTCATAGATGTTACTAATATTGAAATTAGCGCCGGATGCATGTTCTCAATCAGGGTTTCCATAATCCTGATACACCTGCTCGAGAACCTTCTACATCTTCTGCAGTGTCTTCAACAAACCCACCTAGCTCATCAGTAAATTTGGCAATAGGAAGTTTTGCTCTCAGCCCATCTTCTATACCTTCCCCTATTCCTTCCCCTGCTCCTGGTGTATCATCTGCAGTTTCTCCTGCTTTAGATTCTTCCATATCAAAACCCCTACCAGAAATGGTACCTCAATCTTCATTTGATAGTGCAGGATACCAAGCTTTAAAACGAAAGTTCCTTGAAGATACAAAACCACTATCTATATCATCTCTATCCAAGTATGCCAAAGACTCACTTGTGAGATTATGCAAGGAGTTTAGTGTTCCAACCTATGGTGACAAAGCACTACTGGCAGAAAATCTGCTACTGTGGGTATGTATTTAAACTGTCTTTTTTGGTACCTTAAGGAGGAAGGACTAATCATGATGAATTCAGCATGCTGAACATCGGGACACACCAATTCCTCACACACCTTTTTCTGGAAATCTACTTACCAGTTCAATAATGGAGGAAGTCAGAATCGACATACAACGCTCCATTCTGCCTACTTGATTCAACCAGCACCTCTTGCCTGGGGTACTCCAAGTGGTGGAAAGCTTAGTGCTAATCACTGGAAAGTGATTTGTACCATTCATCTGGTTGTCACTCTGATCCGTGTTTGGGCCTATGGTAATGATGGTACAAAACTACCACTGCTTCAGAATTTTCTCCACTTGGTCAGGGCATTACAAATTCTCAACCTACGGTCAACCTCAAAGCAATTGAGTGAAGCATATACAAGTGAGATGCTTCAATATTTGACAACTTTGCAAGAGCTGTTTCCGAACTGGGAATTTGTGCCAAATCAGCATTACAGCCTCCATATGGGTGAATTTCTGCAAACCATGGGTCCACTTCATGCTCGAGATACCTCCGCATTTGAACGGGTCAACCACGAACTGCGAGACACAACTACAAATAGACGGATTGGTTGAGTTCTTTGATGTAGATATTTCACCTTGGTCCTTTGCTAACAGCGAATGATATAGGTCAAGCTGAAAATACCATGTTGACATCATACTGTCAACTAGGCAATCTCAGATTGCTGATCGATAACCGTCAGGAGCTGCATGACCGCATAGGGGAGACTCTCAACGTTCTGGATGATATTGCTTGTGAAGATCATCGGGGCATGTTTGCTGATACACAGACATTGGCTTGGACATCAACCAAGTTCAAATCACGAAAGGTCCTTATTTCTTCGGATGTATTGCAGCATATCCAGGACTATCTTTGCCTGAATTATCAGGTCTTAGCCGAGAAATGGCCCATTAACTTGACCACTGAAGTCACAGAGGTTGATGGTGTGTCTGTTGGCAGAGCTATCTACACATCATTCCAGCACCAACATCGTAACAGCTTTATCATCCTTGAACTGCAGCGGAATCAGTACTTTGCTGCTCGAATTCAGCAAATTTTCTACCACGCTCACCAACACCCTCACGATCCTCATTTGTCCGTGTCCGAGATCTATACTTCTGTGGATCTCCTGAATCCGTTAGACACCGATGTGCTTCCTGATTGGTATCGACAATTCAAGATGGGATGGCTTTGCTGTGATCCAAGCAATCCTTCCACACCAACCCCAGTACAAGTTACTGTGCCCTTGAAATATGCAGTTTCGCATTGTGTCTGGACACCCTTCGAGATCAATAATCATGCAATTTTACATGTTCTACCTGTGCCCAAAGTAAGGATTAGTTTCACATGTTGACTTACGATCATTTACCTAGGTATTTACAGACTTTTGAAGGCTCAGGCGGGCGACCTACTATTTGACCTTTGGGATTTGAGAAAAGTCGGTATTTGAACTGATAGTGATGCATTGATTAGGGAAAAGCAGATACACTGATATATATACCCATTGATAAATAAAACATATAGTTAACGCGAACACTCTGCCCATAATTATGAGAAAGACCGTCAGGGAAAAACCAAGTCCCCATTACAGGCGTAACCGCACTGTGGCCTGCTTGGCTCTTACTGGACTTGGGCAGCTAACAAAGTGCTTCTCCTGCACCTTGAGAGCCAAAGCCCACGCTATCGAGTTGCGAGCTCGACGCACCGACGGTCCTGGGTTTCGTGTGTTGAGCGGGGAAGTGAAAAGGATATATACAACAGGGTATGTCTCGGTTCATAAGTCCCTAGAATCTACGTCCGTTTCCCGGAATCTACATCAGCGTAAATATAGAACAAGTGACTTTCAATCTTTCCCTGGAATGATAGAGACCGGTTCAACCTACAGAGGGATGATCAAGAATTCACAACGAAATAAATCTGAATTGGACGTCTGGCCTTGTTTGTATATCTCGGTTGAGAATCTTGCTGGTACACCCCTTGAGAAGATGTGAAAAGATCGAGTAAGCCCATGTCTGATTTCCGGAACGATGACTCAGGACCATGAACGAGTTAGCTCAAATACATGGTGACAAGGCCGCTGAAAACAGTCTGATTTCCTCGAGTTGAACATGCACGAGTTAGCTCAAGTGTATGGCAGCCTCGAGGGATGATCAAGAATTCACAACGAGATAAATCTGAACCCGCTGTTGAAGGATCGGCCGCAGCATGCGTTGAGAATTTGTCTTGAGGGGAACGTCGAGGCTGAGAAAGTAATCAACAACGATGCGACTGGGGAAGCAGGGGTGGAGACAGCTGAACGCTGAACTCCTGAAGGTTAGTAATTGAGGAAGAGCGAGAGACAGAGGAACGATGACTCAGGATTATGAGAGTTAGCTCAAATACATGGTGGCAAGGCCGCCGAAAGCGGTCTGATTTTCGCGAGTTAGAGAGCGCACTCCATGGACGAGTTAGCTCAAGTACATGGAGGCAAAGCAATCGAAAAGAGCCCTGAAGGTTAGGAATTAGGGAAATGGGAGAGACAGCTGAGCGATGACTCAGGACCATGAACGAGTTGGCTCAAATACATGGTGACAAGGCCGCCGAAACCAGTTTGATTTAAGTTAGAGAGGGCGCACTCCATGAACGAGTTAGCTCGAGTACATGGAGGCAAAGTAGCAGAAAGAAGCCCTGAAGGTTAGGAATTAAGGAAATGCGAGAGACAGCTGAACGCTGAACGATGACTCAGGGACCATGAACGAGTTAGCTCAAGTACATGGTGACAAGGCCGCCGAAACCAGTTTGATTTCCGCAAGTTAGAGAGCGCGCACTCCATGAACGAGTTAGCTCAAGTACATGGTGCCAGTCAATATAACCAAGGAAAGAGGTTGGATTCCATGAAGTAGTTTGCAGAAGCAGAAGTACTACTTAAAGAGACCAGCGCGTGATCCATGAACGAGTTAGCTCTAATTCGTAGTACGAGGGATGTCGGGTCTACGAGCGTCATGAATATTAACGATGAAAGCAGAGCGAGGAGAAACATACCCGCTGTTGAAGGATCGGCTGCAGCAATGCGTTGAGAATTCGTCTTGAGGGGAACGTCGAGGCTGAGAAAGTGATCAACGACGATGCGACTGAGTGAACCTATTATACCTTGCCCGTTATCGTCCTAGTCCATGATATATCCACACGAGTTCCGAACTGAAGGATGACCACCGAGTGCTACACGAGTTTTCACTCACTGCAGCAAGTAGAGATGAAGGAAGAAGCGAAGAATATCTTAAACTCTCACGATCATGATCAGTTCTTTGTTTGTTTGGTCTTCGCTTTGTTTGGTCCGGGTTTCGGCCCGTTTTCAATCAACAACTCGACATCCTCGACATCGATACTTCCTCCAATACTTTGACCATGTACTGCAGCTAACTCGTGCATGGGCTCTCTCTCTCTCTCATCCTTCTCATATATGCCTTGAACTCAACAATACGGCTCTTCTCAACATTGGGAACCTCTTCACACACGTTCGACCATGTACTGGAGCTAACTCGTGCATGGGCTCTCTCTCTCTCATCCTTCTCATCTATGCCTTGAACTCAACAATATCAACATTGGGAACCTCTCCACACACGCTCGACTATCCGTTCATGGACTATATGTACGTTCTTCAAATTCTATCTCCTCACCTCACTCAAGACTATCTATGCAGCCATATTTCGACTTATTCTTGGTCACAGTCAACCCTTATCAAAGTCTACCGTTATGCTCAGATGCGTTCGTGCGTCAGTATTGAAGTCAACGGAGGGATGAGAATGCTCACCACATCTTCGCTATTGCCGAACGTGTATGGGTGGGGAGTACATTCGTATCCCTCTATCTCTGTTTCCGCCGCCTCCCCTTCCAAGTCCTCCCCCTTACGCATCCACACCCGCACCGACTCCCGCTCTCAATCCAATCCGTTAAAACCCTCCCAGACCTCGCCCCAATGCTCCTCAAACTGAACCTAAACCCGACTCTTCTTTCCCTCGGCAAAAAGAGCCGCTAAACAGCTTGCCAGAGGAGAAGACGAAGGTGATGATATTGGGTTCAAATGGTGAGGGTTCGAAAGATGAAAGAGAGGAAGGTCGTACAGTCCTCTCCTCACATCATCCCTCCCATTCGTTGAGAGTTCCTCTCCTCCTCCATCCTACCATTCATCTGATGATTCATTTTCAAATCAAACCGACCCCGCGATGATCCTTTCCGTGGTAAACGTCCTTTCGACCGCTATCAAAGCCAACGCTGCCGTGGTGCTGCAGATGCTTGATAAGCTTCCTGCTCTTGGAGTTGAGCAGAGGGCGATTGTGGAGGCGGTGTTGGAACTAGAAGATTCGGCGGCAACGGGTGTTGCGGGAGGTGATATGATGAATACAAGGGGCACGACGGAGATGGGCAAGTCCACGAAGTTTATGATGAATATGGACGTGGTACGTCTCTCTCTTTCCTCAAAAATTTCATCTTTAATCGCTGACTACTCTATAGGTTCCTCGTCTCTTCCGGCCTCCCAGATGGTAGGAGGAGGAATCACGGCGCCAGGCATCGTTGGGTCTGATATCCCTGTTAACGACCTATCATTTGTCTTCTATCTTGTAATGACTGTCATGCCGTCCTCAATGACCCTTACGACCTTTGATGATTTTCTTACTCTCCCAATTTTATCACCACCACTTTCCTTAAGCCTTTCGTTTGTCGTCCCCACAGGAGGCGCCTATTCAATAATCACTCATTTGTTCAGTCTCATACATATCATTCCTCATTTAACCTTTCTTTGCTCATTGACAACATTTTCCTTCCAACAGTTTATCAACCCTGTTCATCTCAAGAAACATTCTTTCCATAAACAATGTTCGTTACACTTTGGTATAGATACACTCTTTTGTTTACCCGTACAACAAAATATAATTCACCCTCTTTTGTAAAAAGCGATAGAGTACCTAGAACTTTAAGAATGAACGCAGATATTCAGCTGCCAGGAGGTCATTCTTTTGCGAAAGTCTTGGGGCATCCTTACTGAACTTCAATGCTGATCGCCATTGATTATTGGTAAGAATTTTGATCGACCCAGGTCTTTCAAGAATGCCTTTCAGACGAGATTGAAACCAATTCTCTGCATCACTAGACCAGTATCCAACATTGAGTCCGCAAAATTTCCATGATATCGGTCGGGGCCACCATGATCTGATAGCATATTGAGGTTCTCCGTCCTTGCTCATGATTTCTTGCGTTAATGGTCAGAAATATGCTGCTGATTTTTCGAGAAAGCTACCTACCTGTAGCGATTTCATAAGTTCCGCAAATAAGGTCTATCTCATCCTCAGTCAACTCGTCATCCCAAAAAGCAGCCTTTTGTCTGGGGTCCCAAACACAGAGTGCATTTTGCCCATGTAGTGCACGTTCAGTAGGTCCATCCAGAACATCATTCACATTGACAACCTCACGAGCAAGACGAGCAATCAAACCACCGGCTAAAATTGCTGCGCGACCTCTCACTGAACGCAGGAAAATGTCTCGTCTGTGTTCATATGAGTGATACTCCTCCAAGCCTGGTGAGAACCCGCAGGGACGACGTCCCAAAAGAACTGATTTGCGCTGAGGTGGTGAAAGGTAACCGGTAGGTGGGTAATAAACGGATAATGTATTGAAGGAAAATCCGCCTTTGATCAAGTTCTGCAAAAGGTCTGCAGTTCGAGGACCCCAATTACGTCGTGCAATTTCCATCACAGTGCCAGCACTGGAAAATGCAAGATGAAATGGTTCATTATCATGAGCTTCTGGAGCCTGCAACAGGAAGTAGAGGCGGTCGCGAGAAGGTAGAACGTCCACCTCGAAGGGCAATGGAGGTTGCAAGCTCACTAAATCAAAATTTCTCGGAGCGGAAGCTAAGTTTGTGGCTTTCAAAAGATCAAAAAGGAAACTACAAAGAGCCAGTTCGGATTGGCTATTTCGAAGAGAAGGTCTAGGCTGCCGTCCATAGCCAATCAGAGCCAATGCTTGACCCCAAACACCAGCAGAAAACTTGACCGGGCGGTTAGAATGGTTGTCCCTAAGAATAAATCCGAAGCGATGTTTGACCACGTTGTCAATCTCCTCATTGAATATAACAGGATCGCGAGAGCGAGAGAAAGATTGAAGGCGCGCAAGATATGCATTGGAGGATGATGGATGATGGTTATGGTCAATTTCCTGGTTTATTATGGATTGTGGCGTGATGAAATAGTCGTCATCTTCGTCGTCGTTGTCTCCAAAGGATGGTTCATCATTCGGATTGAGCTCTGTGCATATATCCCATTCATCTGCGACAGCATCATAACATCTTTGACGCGGACCATATCGTTCCCAAATGTCTTCATAATTAGATCTGCCGACTGCAGTGCGAACACGAATGCCCTCAACCAAATCCCAATAGTAGACCCGTGCTCCTTTGCGCCCTGGCGGCATATCTTTGGATGCATTTTCTTCACGCTGAAGACGAGACTGTCGATCCTTGGCACTTTCAGTAGCAATAGCCCTATCTTTGTCACTAGCTCGCCGTTTGAGAAACTCAAATACACCTTCATTTCTACGTGGTTGAGTTCCACCATCGATCCGGGGTAGACGCAACTGCCTGGTACGAGTAGAGCTATGCTGGGTGTTGAGAAGAATTGGTTCTATTGGAGAGTAAGGAGATTGTTTGGAGATCAGAGACTTGACCATGACGCCAGTTGGAAACGGTAGCGCAGGAGATAGTGCTTCTGGTATACTCCAGTTTTGCACGGTTCCCCAATATAGTGCTACAGGCATTTTGGTTTCAAGGAAGATATTCAGCCAGGGTAAACAACCTGAATTATGAACATCCATGAAGACCCCGACCATAGGGATCTCCATGATTTCGTAAAAATATGACAACCATTCGGTACTAATGAAGGTCTCCTTCTGCAGCCTTTCTTGCCAATTCCACTTAGAAGGTACTGGCCCGCGACGGCGTTCAGCTTCTGCGTTTTGTCTTGCGCTCCAAAACGGGTTTGGATTGGGTAGACCGACCCGAGTGTCGGTTGCGAGAAGCGTCACCCATTTGTTCTGCATATGATAGAGTAGGTGAAGGAAAAATGAGACAGAAGCTATTAGAGGGATGAAAGCTTGGCGAGATCGATAAGCAGCGGCGCGAGCATCATCACGAGTTGTGTAACTTCGTGAATATCCGTATTGGAGAGGAAATGACCATAGTCGAAGGTCGTCTGGAACGCCGACTCCATTAACCTTCATACAGGCCCTAAGGAAGACCCTTATATTCCTTTCTAGTGAATCCCAGTCTGTTTTCAGCGACGGCTTCAAACCATAGCCACAATCAGCATCACCGACAATAGGCAGTGCCTGGGCACTGAAGTCCAAGCAGCGAAAGAAGTCACATTTAAATGGATTACTGCTAGGTGCAAACCCCATGTATGGGAGAGACGAGGTGACCCATCCTGGTGCGAAGAAGTTTGGCATGGTCGCTTCGCGAGGACTGGGCTTTAAGTGTGTTGTCTTAGGAGGGACGAAAGGAAAGGATGCCGGCTTTGGGCCAATGAACGTGAAAACATCGGAGTCTATCACTGCATGAAAATGAGGAGGCTCTGTGGTTAGAGATTCCGATGTTGCAAGGGAGTAGATCATGAATAATTTTGAGACTTTGACAGAGTTTTGAGTACACGAGAATCCCAGCGGCTTCCACTAGATCTTACCTTGTTGGAGTTTGAAGGAGAGCTATTACCAGTGGCTGCAGTACACTTCCACCAGGTTTTACCTTAATGGAAGCTAAAGGAATACTGTCTTAAACAGTTCGAGGACGAGGGAGAAGCGGAGGCTAAGTTGGACTTAAGAAAGAAAAAAAAAAGCACAAAGTCACGAGACCTACTAGTCACGAGGCTTATCTGTCACGAGATCTATCTGGCGCGCTGAGCGCTCCGACGAAATAATACAACTACCTGGCCTGATAGCCACTGGAGATGGAGATCCAGGTCAGAATAGGTCAGAATGCACACAAAAATTTCTGGACCAGTCCGATCCTGATCCGCTCGATAGAATATTGTTCAATGACCGTAAGATAATTTCTAATTCACGGAAAAATCTGATACATTAAATAATTTACAGATAGATAGATAGATAGATACACGGCGCCACCCTAACGTACAGTAAGCAGGCGAGCTACCATGAACGTCGAAGCTACTCTACTACGTCCTGTTGTAAGTCTTTCAAGATTGAGTGAATAGCACTGAAATTTCAATCAAGATTCAGGACAATATGTTCTATATGGACCGTGTATATGATTTCAGCTACTTCACCATGGATGATGATGGTATGGTATGGGAGGTGAATGAAAACGAGGCTGATGAGTACGATTATTCGTGGTTAGTTCCTTACAACGCAACAACTCATAGAATATCAACAGGCCAGCATTTCGATCGTACGTGTACCGCTTACCTTCGAACAATGCAAGCTAAGGTCGCAAGAAGGCAATCATCTCAGCCGCGACGCCAGGTAAGGTGAAGTGCAGCACATGAACAAAACATTTATGTATGATTGGCAGGGGCTCAGCGCGGTAAAGCTACTTCTCCGAAACCTACACGCGCTGCAACCGTTGAGCCTGGACATAGTGCCAGTTCTCCGCCACCAGTATCATTCGCATCTGGCCGGAAAGCACCAAAGTACAAGATCAAGCCCTCACCGCCTCCTATCATAGGGGGGAAAATTGATCCAGGTAGATTACGGACTGCGCCGTTCACCTCTCGGACCAGTCAAGGCGTCACTCCGTGTTATGAAACTCAGAGTGACGAAGATCTCGAGGAACCTATGCCAGTCCCAGCGCTGTCATTGGAAGGGACGGTGTACATACATCGAAACGCGAACGATGGTTGTTACCAAGTTTGGGTTTGGAAGTTGGGTAACAATGGACGGAAGAGCTGGCATCCAGTCGACCTCGATGGAGATGCAGTCATACACCCGAAAATCAGTGACAGAATGCTCCGACTGACGCGCAACGGAAAACCTAGTTGGATCCTAACAAGTACCCAGACTACGTACGAATCCCGCGAGATACATCGCGAGCGAGCACAATCTCGAGCGCGATCTCAATCTCGAGGAGCCGTAGTTAGTTAGGAGCTGATAAACGAGCTATATGTCCAGATCTTGATGAGTAATTCCATGTTTATCGCGACGATGTGCATGCGCGCATCGTGCCTACAAGACTGTCTGACACTGAGTTGACTGGTTGAACACAGGTCATTGGATTCCACGCGGGAATGATGCAAAAGAGTAACATTGTGAAAGGTTGAGACGATCATTAATTACAGACAGAATCATCTATCTCCATTTAATGACGAACAATGCTACGGACTTCCTGTAACCGTATAGACCTTTGCGGCCTCGAAAACGCATCTTGCAAACGCAGTTCGTCGTCACCATCAGACCCAACGATGCCTGGCGCCGTGATTCCTCCTCCTACCATCTGGGAGGCCGGAAGAGACGAGGAACCTATAGAGTAGTCAGCGATTAAAGATGAAATTTTTGAGGAAAGAGAGAGACGTACCACGTCCATATTCATCATAAACTTCGTGGACTTGCCCATCTCCGTCGTGCCCCTTGTATTCATCATATCACCTCCCGCAACACCCGTTGCCGCCGAATCTTCTAGTTCCAACACCGCCTCCACAATCGCCCTCTGCTCAACTCCAAGAGCAGGAAGCTTATCAAGCATCTGCAGCACCACGGCAGCGTTGGCTTTGATAGCGGTCGAAAGGACGTTTACCACGGAAAGGATCATCGCGGGGTCGGTTTGATTTGAAAATGAATCATCAGATGAATGGTAGGATGGAGGAGGAGAGGAACTCTCAACGAATGGGAGGGATGATGTGAGGAGAGGACTGTACGACCTTCCTCTCTTTCATCTTTCGAACCCTCACCATTTGAACCCAATATCATCACCTTCGTCTTCTCCTCTGGCAAGCTGTTTAGCGGCTCTTTTTGCCGAGGGAAAGAAGAGTCGGGTTTAGGTTCAGTTTGAGGAGCATTGGGGCGAGGTCTGGGAGGGTTTTAACGGATTGGATTGAGAGCGGGAGTCGGTGCGGGTGTGGATGCGTAAGGGGGAGGACTTGGAAGGGGAGGCGGCGGAAACAGAGATAGAGGGATACGAATGTACTCCCCACCCATACACGTTCGGCAATAGCGAAGATGTGGTGAGCATTCTCATCCCTCCGTTGACTTCAATACTAACGCACGAACGCATCTGAGCATAACGGTAGACTTTGATAAGGGTTGACTGTGACCAAGAATAAGTCGAAATATGGCTGCATAGATAGTCTTGAGTGAGGTGAGGAGATAGAATTTGAAGAACGTACATATAGTCCATGAACGGATAGTCGAGCGTGTGTGGAGAGGTTCCCAATGTTGATATTGTTGAGTTCAAGGCATAGATGAGAAGGATGAGAGAGAGAGAGCCCATGCACGAGTTAGCTCCAGTACATGGTCGAACGTGTGTGAAGAGGTTCCCAATGTTGAGAAGAGCCGTATTGTTGAGTTCAAGGCATATATGAGAAGGATGAGAGAGAGAGAGCCCATGCACGAGTTAGCTGCAGTACATGGTCAAAGTATTGGAGGAAGTGCAATTGAGACCAACAGGAAAGACCAGCACAGGTAAGCGTGAGAATATTTTCACGCGCGCTTAAAATAAGAAAGGACCGTTAGAAGTTCAAGCAAGGTGATGTTATCAAGCGCGTGATGTGACGTGATTGAGGCGGTTGCCTCTTGGTCTGCACCACAATGACCGACGAAGTAGACCTCCCCACTTTGCCTCACTCGCTCACAGAGTCCGTAGAATTATTAGATCGTTTCTCTTTCAATCCTCGTCTCCCATCTTTTTTCGAACTTCCCGACTACAAAGAATTTCTTGAACATGATTTCCCCGCGCCATCTATCTCTTCTATAACATCGAAGGCCAACCAGGCTCAATTCCCAGCTTTCTTTTATCCTTCTGCTCTGGTCGAATTCGCTTACTCTGATTCTCTTGAGGTCGAAGAAATAACCCGCGAATCTGGTTTATCACTTTACTTCTCAGCAGAGACTCTTCGTACCATATTCCGTCCATTTTCACCCGATCAAACGAAAGGCGATAGCTTTCCTCTTACAGAAGCTCAGACTCAGGAAATCTTCGACGCCGCTGAGCCTTATTTGGTTTGTTCTGTATTGTCTACCCATATATACTCTCTGACTCTTCCAATTCTAGCAATATATCGCTCGAGCCTGGCTGAGGAAGGTCAACTGTCCTTTGTTTGTATTGGATATCTTGGCGTACGCCGAGCAACAAGCTCGAGAAAGCCTGCTTGCTATGTTAGTGATCGATGAAATTATCAGCACCTGGTGTCTAGGAGACGCGGAGAACAATATTTTGAAGGCATGATATCCATTTCTCATGACTTCTCCTTCGATTTCTCAAAAATCCTCTCGTCACTAGTCTTATGATGATGCTATGCTGGGAACGGTGTTTCCTCAAGTACCGATTCCCTTTTCTATACGATCGCGCGAAGGAGACGCGATTTTTCGTATTCGTAAAGGGGACCCGGATATTGATCCATTCCTTCCTCTTCGTAGTCATCGAGAGGTTGGAAAGGATCAGCCACGATTGACCTCGCATGATTCAGTCCGAGATAACTCTGCGTCCAGTTCTGGTGCGTTCTTTCTATCTTTCCTTCAAATGTCGCTTATTTTCGCATCAATGTTAGTCACTCTTCCTATAACTAAGGCAAAGAAGGAGTCAAAATCTGTGTTGTTTACTCAATCAACAAGCAGTCCCAACATATCCATATCTCCTATGCCAGCTAAAGCCGAGGCCCTGAAACTTTCATCGTCTACTGTTTCCTCAACTCGCGGTAGTCGCAACCAGCCTGCGCGCAAGGCCAAAAATAATCATTCTGTTTTACATGCCCGTAGCGTTGATCCCCCAGATGACGGCGTGGTACATCGTTCTGTAGCAAGCCAGGTTGTCAAGTCAGGTTTCAAACGTCGCAAGGTATCAGTGGATGACTGGACACCTTCGAGCATGAATAGAGTCGAGGATATAGTTCGAGAGCAATCTTCTAAAATCGAGCCTAGTATAGCCTTAGGAGCTCGACTGTCTCATGTATCTCCGGGGCGCGGTAGCCGTGGCCGACCTGCTGGTGGTGCAAAAAAAAAAGATCAAACTTCGAGTTCCACCCATATCGATTATAAACGTGGTCAATCTGTCAAGATGGAACATGATAACATAGCAGATGATGTGAAGAATGGGACGAAGAAACACAAGAATAAGGTGATCTCAAATAGAACAGCTGAACTCGAAGGTTCTCGGGTCAGTGATGAGTATATACCTACTGCTCGACCTCTTCTCCTTGTCGATCCCAAAGGCCATCTTGTCCTTCCCGATCTCACTGGGCCTGAGATGGAAGAGCTTGATGGTATTGACCATGTTCAGGCAAGTTTCCAAACTTCTGTGATTGTTCCTATATCAATACTTTACTAGAATGGGGAACCCTTCCGCCGTAATTCTCTGCTGTTCGAGCTTGACGAGACTTTGCTCAATCTGGGAACCAAGTTGACTGCGCAGAACACCCATTTCAATTTTGCGGATCTTGTCACTGTCAGTCGAACCATCCGGTTGGTAAGTCTTGGCAGCGACTCGACCACGTTTTCAATCTCTAATATCTTGTCGATAGCCAACCATCCACGATCAAGCTTGCATTTCGCTGTTATCTGCAGAAGATTCAGACACCACCGACATTGAATTACCGTTGGACTCGAAATGTCAACGCTGCCAGCAAGGTTCTAAACTTTGTCTACTGGCAAATCAACTTTCGACGGTCATTCCCGCTATGAACAACATATTTGCTGTTTCTGGAAATCACTCAGACAGTTCGTTGAAATTAAATATTTTCTTTTCCTGGTATAACTTCAGTTTTACAGGTTTAGGGTTAATGCTTCAACGACTAGATGACCTTTTAAGGCACATGGAACTCATCGAATCCAGCTATGCTCAAACAAGAACTATTTTTCTGCAGACCATGGAAAACCTTCAAACTGCAGGTGCTGATCCTATCACGGTCCTTGAAGCGCTTCGTCTTGGAGAACCAGAACGTCGCTCAATTTCAGTCGAAGAAATGACAATGTTGGCAACATTGTTCAACTGGTCTAGTCTATTGAATTTTCGAAAGTTAGACACTGCGGTTGGCCGTAGTACTGCCGAGTGGCTCCAACTTCTCCGAAAACTTCATTCTGGGGAAACTACTCTGGATAACGAAGGCAATGAGATCTCTTCGGATGTAGTATCTTCTTCCATCACCCCGAAATCCAAACTTAGTGAATGAGATCGTGACGCCGTGTTCGTGACATAAACCCATTTATCCTTGTCATGGCTCTTCATTTACAATTTACATGGATGCTGAAATATGAAGAAACTTGATACGTGTACATGAACTTTGGTCGAGATCTGTTCTATACCTTCTCTTTCGGAATTTCTCTTGTAGTGCCGTAGATCAATTATGTGGTCAGTACATTGTGATTGGTAAACAATAAACACAAGGACATTGTTTTTTTACACCAACTGCAGTCTTGCGATAATTTTGGTGGCAAAACTACAAAGCGCGGCTTGCAAGACAACTTGAACAAGTGCTACAAAAACACCACTCGAAAGTCGAGGGGCAGGTTGATTTACTACGTGTACATTGAGAATGCAAAGCTCATTAGCAAACTCACTAGGTTTGAAAAACGTTCGCCTCGAAAGATAAATTAGAGCCGATATG
Organism: Lentinula edodes; assembly: GCF_021015755.1. NCBI lineage: Eukaryota > Fungi > Basidiomycota > Agaricomycetes > Agaricales > Omphalotaceae > Lentinula > Lentinula edodes. The sequence continues at coordinate 193,679 of NW_025764363.1, forward strand.
GTTGTTCGGGAATCGGACCTCACCAGTATAATTCAACTGTCCTATCCTATCCTCGCGGCTGCCATGATTTTTATTGCACAACCCCAGTTGATACCCTACCATCGTGAGCGGGGAATAAAACCTGAGTCGGTTTCACTTACTGTTATTCTAACGATGTATGTTATAGTGTCGATATCTAGCACATATCCTTTGTTAGAACTCACCGGGAAACTAGAGAGACAGCGGCTACGTACATCCCAGAAGCCATGAAAGATAATTTCGATACTTTGAAGACGAAAAGTGAAATGTTCAGTAATAAACGCCTCCGGAAGTTGGCGTAGAGGATCCCAACTCAGCCATCGCTGTAGCAATGCGCATGAGGAAGAGCGAGCAGACAGCCCATCCCCATACTGACGGCGGCACCATATGGAATAGAGTATACAAGAACTGATCTGAAAAATATTAACGTGATCGGTTTTATCGACGAACGCAAGATATCGCTCACGCGATAGAAGGCACGACGCCCTGGATCGAATACGCTACCCCAAAGAGCTCCAATAATCCGAAATCACGTTTGAATTCCTGTTTATACCCGAGTTGTACAAGTAAAACTTCGTCTTTGGCCTCGATTCTGGACATGCTCACGGACTTCGAGGTGGGTCAAAAGGAGGAGACGACCGTTATCGCGTTTGGTCACTATAAGTAGGTGATTGCTTATCTTTAGCTGTTGAACTTTGAGCATACGACAAGATACATAACCCATCCCACAGACTAGGACCCACATACTCGATAGATCAACAAAGTTGTAACTCACTTTCGTGATAATTACATGTGTTCACTTTCTCTCTATGCAACTCGTGAGATTGAAAGGAATGGAACCAAGCATTGAGTCCACCCGAGAGGTGGTCATTTGCATTCCTAACCGAAACGAACGGGTGGCCTAAGCTATAATAATAGTGGTCAGCCTGTGCCCTGGCTTTGAAGAAACCAGATTCTTCCCTCTGCATAGTACATACAATGGGTCAAAAAGTGATATCCAGCCTATGCACTGGCATGAGGAATTTTCAGATAAACCAGGATAATTAATCTCCTTATCGGATTAGCCTCATAAGGTTTATCTCTACATTTCCCCGGTTCACCCGTATGTAATCCTACATGATATGTAAGGCTGTAGATAGTCCTTCAATCAGAAATATAAAATTTTCTGCAAGACTCACCGAATAGGTGGAGTCACATGAGTACCGAATGCCGCTCCCGCAGTCCCGCCCTGGTCCCGCCACACAGATTGCCCCAAATCTGTGTGGCGGAACCTGAACGGGGACGGAAACAATGCCTTGGTTGATTGAAAGATATATCGGCCGTTAAAATGTCTGCGCCAAAATTTGCCTTTGCAGGCCCCTCTAGCGAGGATTCTTGATTTTTCTACGTCAGCCTCCTCGATGGGTCTGCTTCAGGCCTGATGCATTCCATCCTTTCAGGTTTTCGGTTTTCTGAATTGTTCATAAATACTCCTGCGTAAAGGACCCAAAAATGCTGGTCAACATCCCGATATTGAACTCGCTGCCCTTGTAAAAGTTTCTTGTAGTCATCTTGCTCAAATCTTTGTCTTAAACCAAACCTGACATTACGCAAGACAGCGTTGCTTAGCTCAAAGCGATGTCAAGTCCTCTCAAGGAACCGCGTGCCAATGTCAGAAATTCCTGTTTCTCAAATGTTTCCTGTAATGACCGTTGACGGTGAATCCTTCAATGGGACCGTGTCGGTTTTTTCCTTCCCTTTCCTTCCTTATCTAAACTAAGAGTAGCATCAGAGGGCTTATTGACAGTCAATATCTACAGTACTTGAGTATTTGAATGAAGTCTACTGGTGGCGTGAACAATGCTACAAATACCAGGATGTTTACCAAAGGAATTTGTGTTCTGAGGTCACTCTCCTTTGGATGATTCAGAAGACAAGATCACCATCTCATGAGGTGATGAAGAAATTACTGTATCACAAGAGATCTCCCTGCCCTGGTCATCGATGGTACTTTGTCCGGAATGAATTCTTTGAAGAAGTTCGACAATATTATAACCAGATGCATCATCCAACTTCAGAAAATTCGAGGGTATCGACCAATTGAATAAAGTCGCTAACGCCGTCATTTCTTCGACGGAGATGGGGTGATGCTCTGATTCTCTGAGCCGAAGCGCTTCAAGGACCGTAGGAGGGTTGGCACCAGCAGTTTGAAGGTTTCGCATGGTTTGCAAAAAACTAGTTTTCGTTTGAGCATAGCCGGATTTCATTAGTTCCATATGTCAATAAAGGCCAAGCAGTCGGTGAAGCAGCAACCTCAAATCTGTGAAGCAGAAGTAACAGACATAACAGTATAGCATAACAGTATTCAACTCACTGTCTGTGCAGATTTGTGAAGCAACAAATATGTTATTCATAGCAGGAATGGCCGTTGAGAGTTGCATTTCCGATAAACATCGTTTGGAACTTTTCTGGCAGCGTTGACATTTTGAGCCCAACTGTGATCCAATGTCATTCAGGTTTGATTCTCCTCTGGATAACAGCGAAATGCAAGCTTGATCATCAACTGTTGGCTATTAACAACATCAGAGATTGCGAAAGGGTGTTGTTGCTGGTTGAGACATACCAACCGGATGGTACGATTGAGAGTGACAAGATCCTTAAAATTTAGACGGGTGTTCTGCGCAGACAAAATAGTTCCCAGATTGAGCAAACTCTCATCAAGTTCGAACAGCGGAGAACTACGGCGAAAGGGTTCACCATTCTGGTAAAGTATTAATATATGGATAATCACAAAAGTTCGAAAACTTGCCCGAACACGGTCAATACTGGCAAGTTCTTCCACCTCGGGACCAGTGAGATCAGGCAGGACAAGATGGCCTTTGGGATCGACAAGGAGAAGAGGTCGAGCAGTAGGTATATACTCATCACTGACCCGAGAACCCTCGACGTCGGCAGTACTGTTTGAGATTGCGTTATTCTTGTGTTTCTCCGGCCCATTCTTCACATCATCTACTACGTTATCATGTTCCGTCTCGATAGATTGACCACGTTCCGTCTTGACAGATTGACCGCGTTCCGTCTTGACAGATTGACCGCGTTCCGTCTTGACAGATTGACCGCGTTCCGTCTTGACAGATTGACCGCGTTCCGTCTTGACAGATTGACCACGTTCATAATCGGTATGGGTGGAACTCGGAGTTTGATCTTTTGTTTTTGCACCAGCAGGTCGGCCACGACTACCGCGCCCCGGAGATACATGAGACAGTCGAGCTCCTAAGGCTATACTAGGCTCGATTTCAGAAGATTGGCCTCGGAGTATATCCTCGACTCTATCCATGTTCGAAGGTGTCCTGGTATCCACTGATACCTTGCGACGTTTGAAACCTGACTTGACAACCTGGCTTGCTTCAGAACGATGTACCACGCCGTCATCTGGGGGATCAACGCTACGGGCATGTAAAACAGAATGATTATTTTTGGCCTTGCGCGCAGGCTGGTTGCGACTACCGCGAGTTGGGGAAACAGTAGACGATGAAAGTTTCAGGCCCTCGGTTTTAGCTGGCATAGGAGATATGGATATGTTGGGACTGCTTGTTGATTGAGTAAACAACACAGATTTTGACTCCTTCTTTGCCTTAGTTATAGGAAGAGTGACTAACATTGATGCGAAAATAAGCGACATTTGAAGGAAAGATAGAAAGAACGCACCAGAACTGGACGCAGAGTTATCTCGGACTGAATCATGCGAGGTCAATCGTGGCTGATCCTTTCCAACCTCTCGATGACTACGAAGAGGAAGGAATGGATCAATATCCGGGTCCCCTTTACGAATACGAAAAATCGCGTCTCCTTCGCGCGATCGTATAGAAAAGGGAATCGGTACTTGAGGAAACACCGTTCCCAGCATAGCATCATCATAAGACTAGTGACGAGAGGATTTTTGAGAAATCGAAGGAGAAGTCATGAGAAATGGATATCATGCCTTCAAAATATTGTTCTCCGCGTCTCCTAGACACCAGGTGCTGATAATTTCATCGATCACTAACATAGCAAGCAGGCTTTCTCGAGCTTGTTGCTCGGCGTACGCCAAGATATCCAATACAAACAAAGGACAGTTGACCTTCCTCAGCCAGGCTCGAGCGATATATTGCTAGAATTGGAAGAGTCAGAGAGTATATATGGGTAGACAATACAGAACAAACCAAATAAGGCTCAGCGGCGTCGAAGATTTCCTGAGTCTGAGCTTCTGTAAGAGGAAAGCTATCGCCTTTCGTTTGATCGGGTGAAAATGGACGGAATATGGTACGAAGAGTCTCTGCTGAGAAGTAAAGTGATAAACCAGATTCGCGGGTTATTTCTTCGACCTCAAGAGAATCAGAGTAAGCGAATTCGACCAGAGCAGAAGGATAAAAGAAAGCTGGGAATTGAGCCTGGTTGGCCTTCGATGTTATAGAAGAGATAGATGGCGCGGGGAAATCATGTTCAAGAAATTCTTTGTAGTCGGGAAGTTCGAAAAAAGATGGGAGACGAGGATTGAAAGAGAAACGATCTAATAATTCTACGGACTCTGTGAGCGAGTGAGGCAAAGTGGGGAGGTCTACTTCGTCGGTCATTGTGGTGCAGACCAAGAGGCAACCGCCTCAATCACGTCACATCACGCGCTTGATAACATCACCTTGCTTGAACTTCTAACGGTCCTTTCTTATTTTAAGCGCGCGTGAAAATATTCTCACGCTTACCTGTGCTGGTCTTTCCTGTTGGTCTCAATTGCACTTCCTCCAATACTTTGACCATGTACTGCAGCTAACTCGTGCATGGGCTCTCTCTCTCTCTCATCCTTCTCATATATGCCTTGAACTCAACAATACGGCTCTTCTCAACATTGGGAACCTCTTCACACACGTTCGACCATGTACTGGAGCTAACTCGTGCATGGGCTCTCTCTCTCTCATCCTTCTCATCTATGCCTTGAACTCAACAATATCAACATTGGGAACCTCTCCACACACGCTCGACTATCCGTTCATGGACTATATGTACGTTCTTCAAATTCTATCTCCTCACCTCACTCAAGACTATCTATGCAGCCATATTTCGACTTATTCTTGGCAAAGTCGGTATTTGAACTGATAGTGATGCATTGATTAGGGAAAAGCAGATACACTGATATATATACCCATTGATAAATAAAACATATAGTTAACGCGAACACTCTGCCCATAATTATGAGAAAGACCGTCAGGGAAAAACCAAGTCCCCATTACAGGCGTAACCGCACTGTGGCCTGCTTGGCTCTTACTGGACTTGGGCAGCTAACAAAGTGCTTCTCCTGCACCTTGAGAGCCAAAGCCCACGCTATCGAGTTGCGAGCTCGACGCACCGACGGTCCTGGGTTTCGTGTGTTGAGCGGGGAAGTGAAAAGGATATATACAACAGGGTATGTCTCGGTTCATAAGTCCCTAGAATCTACGTCCGTTTCCCGGAATCTACATCAGCGTAAATATAGAACAAGTGACTTTCAATCTTTCCCTGGAATGATAGAGACCGGTTCAACCTACAGAGGGATGATCAAGAATTCACAACGAAATAAATCTGAATTGGACGTCTGGCCTTGTTTGTATATCTCGGTTGAGAATCTTGCTGGTACACCCCTTGAGAAGATGTGAAAAGATCGAGTAAGCCCATGTCTGATTTCCGGAACGATGACTCAGGACCATGAACGAGTTAGCTCAAATACATGGTGACAAGGCCGCTGAAAACAGTCTGATTTCCTCGAGTTGAACATGCACGAGTTAGCTCAAGTGTATGGCAGCCTCGAGGGATGATCAAGAATTCACAACGAGATAAATCTGAACCCGCTGTTGAAGGATCGGCCGCAGCATGCGTTGAGAATTTGTCTTGAGGGGAACGTCGAGGCTGAGAAAGTAATCAACAACGATGCGACTGGGGAAGCAGGGGTGGAGACAGCTGAACGCTGAACTCCTGAAGGTTAGTAATTGAGGAAGAGCGAGAGACAGAGGAACGATGACTCAGGATTATGAGAGTTAGCTCAAATACATGGTGGCAAGGCCGCCGAAAGCGGTCTGATTTTCGCGAGTTAGAGAGCGCACTCCATGGACGAGTTAGCTCAAGTACATGGAGGCAAAGCAATCGAAAAGAGCCCTGAAGGTTAGGAATTAGGGAAATGGGAGAGACAGCTGAGCGATGACTCAGGACCATGAACGAGTTGGCTCAAATACATGGTGACAAGGCCGCCGAAACCAGTTTGATTTAAGTTAGAGAGGGCGCACTCCATGAACGAGTTAGCTCGAGTACATGGAGGCAAAGTAGCAGAAAGAAGCCCTGAAGGTTAGGAATTAAGGAAATGCGAGAGACAGCTGAACGCTGAACGATGACTCAGGGACCATGAACGAGTTAGCTCAAGTACATGGTGACAAGGCCGCCGAAACCAGTTTGATTTCCGCAAGTTAGAGAGCGCGCACTCCATGAACGAGTTAGCTCAAGTACATGGTGCCAGTCAATATAACCAAGGAAAGAGGTTGGATTCCATGAAGTAGTTTGCAGAAGCAGAAGTACTACTTAAAGAGACCAGCGCGTGATCCATGAACGAGTTAGCTCTAATTCGTAGTACGAGGGATGTCGGGTCTACGAGCGTCATGAATATTAACGATGAAAGCAGAGCGAGGAGAAACATACCCGCTGTTGAAGGATCGGCTGCAGCAATGCGTTGAGAATTCGTCTTGAGGGGAACGTCGAGGCTGAGAAAGTGATCAACGACGATGCGACTGAGTGAACCTATTATACCTTGCCCGTTATCGTCCTAGTCCATGATATATCCACACGAGTTCCGAACTGAAGGATGACCACCGAGTGCTACACGAGTTTTCACTCACTGCAGCAAGTAGAGATGAAGGAAGAAGCGAAGAATATCTTAAACTCTCACGATCATGATCAGTTCTTTGTTTGTTTGGTCTTCGCTTTGTTTGGTCCGGGTTTCGGCCCGTTTTCAATCAACAACTCGACATCCTCGACATCGATACTTCCTCCAATACTTTGACCATGTACTGCAGCTAACTCGTGCATGGGCTCTCTCTCTCTCTCATCCTTCTCATATATGCCTTGAACTCAACAATACGGCTCTTCTCAACATTGGGAACCTCTTCACACACGTTCGACCATGTACTGGAGCTAACTCGTGCATGGGCTCTCTCTCTCTCATCCTTCTCATCTATGCCTTGAACTCAACAATATCAACATTGGGAACCTCTCCACACACGCTCGACTATCCGTTCATGGACTATATGTACGTTCTTCAAATTCTATCTCCTCACCTCACTCAAGACTATCTATGCAGCCATATTTCGACTTATTCTTGGTCACAGTCAACCCTTATCAAAGTCTACCGTTATGCTCAGATGCGTTCGTGCGTCAGTATTGAAGTCAACGGAGGGATGAGAATGCTCACCACATCTTCGCTATTGCCGAACGTGTATGGGTGGGGAGTACATTCGTATCCCTCTATCTCTGTTTCCGCCGCCTCCCCTTCCAAGTCCTCCCCCTTACGCATCCACACCCGCACCGACTCCCGCTCTCAATCCAACCCGTTAAAACCCTCCCAGACCTCGCCCCAATGCTCCTCAAACTGAACCTAAACCCGACTCTTCTTTCCCTCGGCAAAAAGAGCCGCTAAACAGCTTGCCAGAGGAGAAGACGAAGGTGATGATATTGGGTTCAAATGGTGAGGGTTCGAAAGATGAAAGAGAGGAAGGTCGTACAGTCCTCTCCTCACATCATCCCTCCCATTCGTTGAGAGTTCCTCTCCTCCTCCATCCTACCATTCATCTGATGATTCATTTTCAAATCAAACCGACCCCGCGATGATCCTTTCCGTGGTAAACGTCCTTTCGACCGCTATCAAAGCCAACGCTGCCGTGGTGCTGCAGATGCTTGATAAGCTTCCTGCTCTTGGAGTTGAGCAGAGGGCGATTGTGGAGGCGGTGTTGGAACTAGAAGATTCGGCGGCAACGGGTGTTGCGGGAGGTGATATGATGAATACAAGGGGCACGACGGAGATGGGCAAGTCCACGAAGTTTATGATGAATATGGACGTGGTACGTCTCTCTCTTTCCTCAAAAATTTCATCTTTAATCGCTGACTACTCTATAGGTTCCTCGTCTCTTCCGGCCTCCCAGATGGTAGGAGGAGGAATCACGGCGCCAGGCATCGTTGGGTCTGATGGTGACGACGAACTGCGTTTGCAAGATGCGTTTTCGAGGCCGCAAAGGTCTATACGGTTACAGGAAGTCCGTAGCATTGTTCGTCATTAAATGGAGATAGATGATTCTGTCTGTAATTAATGATCGTCTCAACCTTTCACAATGTTACTCTTTTGCATCATTCCCGCGTGGAATCCAATGACCTGTGTTCAACCAGTCAACTCAGTGTCAGACAGTCTTGTAGGCACGATGCGCGCATGCACATCATCGCGATAAACATGGAATTACTCATCAAGATCTGGACATATAGCTCGTTTATCAGCTCCTAACTAACTACGGCTCCTCGAGATTGAGATCGCGCTCGAGATTGTGCTCGCTCGCGATGTATCTCGCGGGATTCGTACGTAGTCTGGGTACTTGTTAGGATCCAACTAGGTTTTCCGTTGCGCGTCAGTCGGAGCATTCTGTCACTGATTTTCGGGTGTATGACTGCATCTCCATCGAGGTCGACTGGATGCCAGCTCTTCCGTCCATTGTTACCCAACTTCCAAACCCAAACTTGGTAACAACCATCGTTCGCGTTTCGATGTATGTACACCGTCCCTTCCAATGACAGCGCTGGGACTGGCATAGGTTCCTCGAGATCTTCGTCACTCTGAGTTTCATAACACGGAGTGACGCCTTGACTGGTCCGAGAGGTGAACGGCGCAGTCCGTAATCTACCTGGATCAATTTTCCCCCCTATGATAGGAGGCGTGAATACAAGGGGCACGACGGAGATGGGCAAGTCCACGAAGTTTATGATGAATATGGACGTGGTACGTCTCTCTCTTTCCTCAAAAATTTCATCTTTAATCGCTGACTACTCTATAGGTTCCTCGTCTCTTCCGGCCTCCCAGATGGTAGGAGGAGGAATCACGGCGCCAGGCATCGTTGGGTCTGATGGTGACGACGAACTGCGTTTGCAAGATACGTTTTCGAGACCGCAAAGGTCTATACGGTTGGAGATTAGGTTTCAGGGTCCTCAGAGTCCGGATGCGTATGGCGTTCCGGCTTCGCAGATCATTCAGAGTGGACAGGGTAAAGTGAGTTCCTCAAAATCCACCGTCATAACTTATAACTGACATCGGACGGGGTTCTTGTTCTTATTATGAAATGTTAGCTTCAAGCCTCGGGCTCGTCTGCGTCGTTGTCAGTCAGCCAAAAGGCTTAAACTCACCGATATCGAACTACTCGAACTTGCTCGACAACTGACGTTGCTTGAATCCGCGTTATATCAAAAGATCCGCCCTATGGAGTATCTGCAGTGTGCTAGAGAAGGTGTCGGCGGCAAGGACAAAGACGGTGGATCTGGAGGTGGAATCGATAAGGAGTCGGTGAATAATTAACTGAAAGCGTGAAGTTTTCCAATTGTATGAATCCGACAATGACCAGGATTATCCCTTGTACACCGTGTCTTCTGCCTCTATTAAACTTCATGCAAAGTGTATGTTACATTATGTACATGTACTCCAAACAAAAACCTTTGTTGAAGTCTATATCGTTTCTCATTGTAAATTATTGATGCTGATATCAGTGATATCATTGTTGTTGATATACATATCTGGAGATATGTTGACCTCTGAGATGTATCCGATGTCAGGACGTCCCCGATATCGGGTACAAATAATCTAAGCAGGAAAACTTCAAAATTTACTTCCAGCTGATTCCGAAAATCTAGGACGAAATCAGCCTCCTCACATCATTGGAGTACTGTTTAGCATTATTTGTGGATGTAGACCAGATAATGAAGATTAACCCAGAGATGGATGCAAAGAATTGTTGTAATTACATTGTTGGAGTAAACTAGGGCTGCCTCTATGTAAGAAAGACAGAGCTGCTTGCTCAGATTTGTTTCTGAAAGAGGCTAGTAACTATGCGCTTAAGCTCGTCCACAAACAAGGCTAAATAGTGCTCCAACAATGTGAGGAGGCTGATTTCGTCCTAGACTTTCGGAATCAGCTGTCATTTAACCTTGAGTATTTCAGTCATTTTTCCACGGTATTGACTCAAATATGTCTTGATGATTATGTTAAATCACTCCTGCCTAATGTATTCGAGTATATCCTTCATATTCACACTGTAATTATTACAGGAAAAATCAGACAAAATAGGAGGAAGTTTCAAACATTGTCTTGAGTTAAGCTGAATGCTTTATGATCAGAATCTTCCTCATTATCTGTGAGGCAAATTTCAGAACATGTTCCAAATAATCTGAGGTGAGAAATTTGCAGATAAATGACCATATATGTCAAATATCCCTCTCATAATCGCACAATAGGACTTTGAGATTAATTCAAGTATTTTTCCAAACATTCAAGGCATTTAATCTTGTAGTAATCTGGCCTTGATTAATGCAAAAATTGATTGCAGTATATATTGAAATCATGTTTTCGAAATGCTTCCCAGTATTTAATGGTAATATTGACAAAAAATTTTTAATATCCTTTGGATTTAACTAGGAAATTGACAGTCAAATATCTTCATCTAATCTACATGATATCTAGGAGATTTCCACGGCTGAAAAAGATGCCATCCCCCCAGTGAGTGCAAGTGCATGCAGTTACAGTCCAGGTGAATGCATTGAAAAGGTAGGAGCATGCAGATGCATCTGTACATCCTAGATTTTTGTCTAGGAGACCGGCTGCACTTCCTAGCACTGAAGTGGTTTTCAGAAATTGCTTTCTGTGCTTTTTGCTGGACAGTGCTGTCCAGCTAGTACCCTTGCTGTTATGATCACACAGGTTTTGCAGATAATATGAATGTGTGAGTACAGTGAAGTACATGTGACATACATAACTAAGCATATAACATTTACATACATCTATAAACCAAGCAATATATCAACTCAATGTGCATAGATGTATCCTGAAATAGTTGCACATACGGCAAATATGAAGTCAAAATAGCATAACATGATTAGACAAAATACATATAAATGTCGGCATTTATATGCCATAAGTGTGATGCAGGTGCATGTAGATACACTGCATTCCACTGCAAATGCTAGTGGCCCCTTAGTTATGTCAATTGAAGTAACTTTCTAAAGTAAATAATCTTTTCTTGTTGCTGCGGTTTCCATAAGTCAACTCCACTATAGTTGGAGAGGAACCTGCATTGGACAGCCAATATAAGAAGCCCTGCCATGGCTTGCCGTCATACAGCATACGAGGGAGGCATGAGCCGATAAAGCCTGTGATAGGGTCAATGAAACGCCGGACTGTGAATAAGAAAGTTCACACTTGAGTTTTAACCAATGGGGTGTGTGCCAATATGCCGGCCATGATAGGTTTAGATGCCTCTTAATGGGCCAGAAGCAAAAACTATACGTGTACCAGATCATGAGCCATGTGTACCAGAGTAAGAGTGAATGGTGCGGTCAATTTGTTGCTCCTAAGTTGCCTAAGTTGACTAAGTTGACTAAGCTACCTATGTTGCCTAACCTACCGACGTTACCTGAATTGACCAAGGATCAAGGTGATATTAAATCACAACAGGCCTCGGGACTTCGCAAGCCAAATACTAAGATGTAATGATCTGGAGAAGTACTCTATATCATCTCTGAAATACCAGTCCATGTAAGAACCTATGTCATGCCACACTCCACCTGGTACAGCAAATGCACCTGCAGCCTGTATTCGAAGTTCAGGAGTATACCATATTAGAGCAGCTATTGGCCATGCCAAATTGGGGTGTGTACAAGTGATTGTACCCCTGATAAATTCTGGATGAAGTTCATTGTGACTGCCGGAAGGTAGCAGACAATGATAGCAGACATGATTCTCCATTTTCTTCAGGTCCACGGAACGTCGAATGGATGCCAGTTGAGCATGCTGACTTGTCTGGAATGCTGGACAGTCCTTCATGATATGGGTAGTGTTGCCTTGGATATTCTTCAATAGACAGACCCCACAATGAGTACCAATTAAGTCCAAAAGTCGGTGTGCATCCAAATATCGGTCTTTTTGCATTACCATTGATTCTGTAGTCCTCTTCCTGGCGGCAGAATGAACCTCCCCAAAAGCTTCTTCCAATGCCCGTTTGGTACTTTGTTGTTTCAAAATGGTAGGAATAGGAAAGGCACTGGAAGAAGCTCTTACTGGGGTAAGGCACAACTGAGGACAGGTGGCAGTTATTGGATCTTCATATGCAATAGCAAAATCTTCCCCTATTTGATATTCCACTGAGCTATCTTGATTGAGAGTTTCTAATTGACACTTACAATCATCAGGGCCGAAGAGGGGTTGGAGTGCATTGGGGTCATAATCTACTCAACAAATCAATAGATATCTAGCACCTGAGCAGGTGAATACTGACCTGGGAGACAGCCGGTACAAGGATCTAGAGTTGCATCTATTGCCGCACAAGTTTGACCTCTGCCGTTGAGAAACTTTGTTATTCGATATCTCAAGCAGCGCATAGGAAAATTTTCTGCAGAGATGTCAAAATACGCCAAATCCAAAAGCTCTTCTCGTCCACACAATGCAAGAATGTCTTTGTCCCCTCGGTCCGAAACCGGCTTTTTCGGCCACGGGATTAATATACAGACACCTACGCCGCCTTCACCTCGCACAAGACGATGAGTTTGCTGATAGTATGTTATTAGCTCCGGAGGAACGCCTATGTTGAAAGCCATGACTATCCCGTGGCAGTCTAGACCAGCTGAGAGGGCAGTGGTAGATACAAGAGTACTATTATCACCAGTAATCCACCGATCTAACATGGTTCGACGCTCCTGATCAGTGATGGGATAGGTTTGGGATGCGGAGTGGTAGAAGTCACAGCCCAAACATTTTGCCAGTGCTTCCCCTTGTTTAGTGCTATAAACATAAACAATGTACCGGTCGTCCGTATTATGAAACCCGGCTTGTTTCCAGGATTGAATATAACTAGTGACTGTTTCAGCAATGATGGAATCGTTACCCAGGGGTTTGTGCCGAATGAAAATGACATTGTCCTTCACAGCTGGTGTGCGGAAAACCTTGAACCCCGGACGGAGCTCAAATGACTTTGAGAGAGTATTCAGCAGTGGTACTGGAACAGATGCACTCATCAATACTAGTTGAACAGGCCCCGCATTACGAAGCTGATAAGGATTGGCAAATGCTTTCCGACGAAAGCTTGCTTCAGTGGCATGATTGTGAACTTCTTCCACAACGATACGGTAAACAGGCCTAGACAGCATATTCAAGCAAGCCTCCCAGTGTTTGCCTCTAGCAGTATCGGCTGATGCCAGAATGATGTTGGCATGGCCCGAGAGTGTTTTGGTTTGAGCACCAGCGTAATGCTCGAAGGCAATATTGAGGGTTCTGAGGCGTCGCTGCCAATCTTGAAGTAATGAAACGAGTGGTGTAACAACAATCGTATGACCATTTTCCACCAAGCTTGCAAGCAAAATGACTGCAGTTTTGCCTACCCCGCATCCCAGCGCAATCACTACATCGGTTCTGAGAGCCAATAATGCTTCTACTGCGTCACGTTGTTCTTGACATCGCCACTGGATTGAAGGACCATACATTCCTTTCAGAAGACATATCATGTCGTAAGTAAATTCTGTGTCTTTGCCATAAGGAAGGCCATCCAGGATTTTTCTCAATTGGACTACCAAGATTCAGCTTTGTAATAGATGGAAATCATAGGATATGACTTACCTTCGCTCATATGAATGGGACTCTCCGGCTGGATCTTCTGTGATAGTAACGGTAATGAATAATTCGAAAATTCCGGTCGGATAAACCCTCACTTGTAGTGAAGTAACAGTATGCGCAGAAACAGACTTCGTTATCTTGGGATCAACACTGCTATTGACCTCAAAGTGCCACCTTCAATTGAAGCGCTACCAGAATAGTTTTAATACCTACCATTGACAGTCCCGATGCAATATCTTCGAGAGCATTAGTTAAGAGTGTCACAAGCCATTTCTATTGGGCTTACCAGACAGAGTAGGGCTTGGATGGACTGTGGAATCAGATGGGAAGACCTGGAATATGTTAGGCTAATCAGTGAACTCTAAGGGGACAAACTTTTACTTCGTTTGTTCCTTGAAAAGGTACAGCTTCAATGAATATTGATCCGGAGCTTTCACCAACCTAGAAAACATCTTCAGCTCCGACAAACAGATTTAAATGAGTAACGTTCACCTTTAACATGGATGACTCTAATGCAGGATCTTGGACTGCATTGTTGATCTGCAACAAGAGGTATGAAGGAAAGGTTATCATTTGAGATATGAGCCAAAGTCGTGATTGTATTTACACTGTGAGATAAGCTTTGACTGGTGACTGTATTATTAGAAACCAAGCTGCCAAGCAAAGGTAGAGCCACAGATAAGAGAGTGTGTAATTCCTTGTTTTGTTTTTGAGTATCAGCATTGCTGCGCTGGAGAGAAGTAATAGTAGCTTTTAAATTCTCAATCTCCTGCATATGTGCTTCATCTCGTGATTGTTGCTGTCGAGTAAATTCGAGTAATGTATCATGAATCTGCCAATCATGGCTCTTTTCACTAGTCTCTGATAGTGAAAGCATCGGACCAGGAAAAAGCTTGGTCCTCAGGAATCCTGTGTCATAAAGATGTTTGTAATTCCTTGTGGACGTTTGGGAATAGGGAAGATGGATTCCGCCGGGAACAATGTGAAACAGGCGTTGCCACTCTGTGCTAACCATCAAATATGCAAAAATGACATCTTCTGGGTACCCGAGGAAGCTGAAGGGAGTCGTCCCGTAGTGTTGTTTATTTACATCGATGCTATGGCCATTCTGCTGCATGTGTAACTCGAATGTCTCATCATCATTCAGAAGTGCCATTGTTTTGTTGCATCGTTTTCGTTTGAAGGCAACGGTAACATCACGCCATGCACTAATTTTGAGTCCCCAACCTAAAATAGGCAGACTGCTATTTGCCATCGTAGTGGAGAGACTCTCGGAGGAAAATTCTTTTCCAGCATCCATGAAGGCCATTTCACCATAGAGAACAGCAACACCGGGGTCATTTGGGTACAACTTGCTGGCGAGGTACTGTGCATTGTATATCAATAACCAACTGTAGTCCCAACATATTACTCCTACCTGTGCGATAGGCCGGGCTAGCACATGAACTTGGATGAATATGTCTGCACAGAAAGCATCCATTGCATGAGGGATGACTTTATCTGCCTGCATTATGTTGGTGGTTTTTGAATATTCACGAACCATCGCAACAAACTTCCCCAGTCCTCGCATGTTGCGGACCCGAAATGGCGTGTTTCGAATGAGGACTGAGGTGATTTCTGTGCCACGAGCTGGTGCTCCTCCCATCATATCCACGGCAAGTATTAAGTGCTTTTCTAGGTCTGCCAAGTCCGCTAACCAAACTCGCCATCGGAGTGAATTGAACTCCCACTTTTGCGATCCTCCAGGTACGTGGAAAAATTGCTTTCGCAACTGAGGATCAGCAAAGAAGAGTCGAAGTAAGTCATGAAAGTGATCAGAGAAGCGATTTTCGACATCGTCAAGGAATGAGTAGCCGGGTTCGCAGTTTGTGAGGTTGTCTGCGAGTGAACCATACGTCACCCTATGAGAAAGGCCTCCCAGGATCTTGTCCTCCCAGAGTCTGATTATCTTGTCCTGAAGCCTTTCAAACAGAGTATGGATGTGGGTTTCTGTGATGCTTCTGCCTTTGTAGCGCAGGCTAGTGTAACACTCCTGATCATCCCACCAGATCTTGGGGGGCGAAATAGTACTATAAGCAATCGCACTCGCATAGTGGGTTATTGCACGTAGGGAGCTGAACGTTGTTTGCTCTTTTTCTATAATCCATTGCTGCAGATCTTTCATAGCATCTAGCTGTGTTTGATAATCACCATCAGCTACAGCCAAGTGTACTTGTCGAAGTACCACTAATCGGATGGCCCAAGACAGTTTGGCGATCGGCTGCGGTACGTCTTTTGGATCAGAGAACTCGCCTTCCGGCCTGATATGAATGAGTGCCATAAAACACATGGTAGGATCAGGAAAGCCATTGGGCTTGTCCACTGGATCATACCATCTGCATAACCATAGTGCCTTGAGAACATGGTGGAGTGCGGATAATTTTGGGTCCATTACAAGCTGTTCTAATGCAGTCTTCAGTGCAACAGATTGAGGATATTGATAATTCTGTGACTTGCGCAACAAACTGATTATCAGCTTCTGCACAAGTGCAATGTATTGCTGTAAAGTGACTGTCTCCTGATGATGAGCTTGAAGAGGTTTATTATTGATTCTTGAGCATATATTTAGCCGAATATTCACTTCAGAGCAGTGCCAACTTACTTTCCTGGCTCTGGGGAGTTCAACAGCTCCAATACTGAGACATGAGTTTTTTGGAGACTGAGAAGGCCACTGCAATCGACGAAATATTCATGAATAGTGCGTTGTACCAGGGGGTACTCCCCAGGATCTGAAGCCCTGACTAAGGTCCGCAATTCCGTTGTTTCAAAATCAGCGACGTGGATATGCCACTGAGTGCGTATTAGAAATGGGTGTATTTTGCGAGCATTTGGTATGGGCAGACCAGCCCTGGATCTTTGCCAGCTGAAGGATTGAAACTCATCATTGAGTTTTTCAAAACCGTCTTCTGTGTCAAGACAAGGTTCTGCTGTAGTGAGCACAGTTTTTCGAGGATTCACACGGAGCAATGCCCTGTTAGTACCCTTGTTGAGGGATTGAATACAGACATTCAACCATTTCTTGTTGGTGTTGTCATGTTTCTGTTTCAGATGCTTGACTATCATGTCTTTGGTTGAGCAGTTATAGAAGCATTCAGGACATCCAAATTGATCAACAACTAGTCTCAACCCTGAAAATGCCTGTGAGTTGTCAGGAACATGCTATTATCAAAATCAAATCCAGACCTGAAAATTCCTCATAGATTTGATTGGCCAGCAGGTTTGGCCAAAAATCTAGAATTTTATTTGCAGATGCAAGCTCTCTGATTCGAGCATTGTCAGCAGGGGAAACTTTCACATTGTGTTTTTTGCCTAGGTGCTGAATGAGTGATGTCACAGTTAATGCACTTTGACACTCTATGCAAAGAAACATTTTCAATCTTGTATTGACTTGAAGTCCGAATGAGACCAAAAACGGATTTGACTGTAGGTCATCATAATCTTTCACGCCCAGAAGTTTCTGACACCGTTGATTAGGTGGTCATATTTGCAGGCATCCAAAAATGGTCAATACCTGAGAATGATCATCCTAATGCAATTTTCCTGATTTATTGTAGATTTGCATACAATGGAAAGGATCTCACTGGTTCTGGTTCATTGAGGTGGGACATCACTTGATCAAGGTATGATGCTTGCTCCTTGGCATATAAAAGTGACAATGAGCGGAGTGGAAGAGCGTAGTAAAAAAAGAATAATTTACTGCAGCTTTATACGGTGGAAGGCTATGTGATGCTAAGTTGTCGCAAATCAGGGAGTCCAGATCTTTGATGTACTGTAGGGTCAGTGGTTATTCTGCCGCCCGCTCGCACTGCATATTAGAAATTGTCCTTGACTTGCGTGTAATAGAGTTCTAGAAATCCCCGATGCACAATTAGGAGAACTGGTGGGCTATCATATGCACCTGAGGATTCTGAATAATCTATTTTGCAACACTTAATGCGGGGATGAGCCGATTTCCTCGAGGCAAAAATGTGGGTTTTATCTCGAGGTTATGGACATGAATATGGCAGCAGATATCTTGAAGGAATTGAGCTGAGGTTATGGTGAAATTAGGAAATAAGCACGGCCCCCGCCAAATTCACGATAGCTTCTAATCACCACACGAAAGTCCTAAAATTCGTGCTCAGGATTTTCGACAGATTTTGGAAGTAATGTTTCCATTTTCTCTACATTTTCACCGCGAGGACATTGGCACATTCCCACGGTGACTGACTGTAAACTACAAGTAAACCGTCCAGAGTCAAGGATCACTAAACCAAGCGACTTTCCCACACCAGCTGTTCTTATTAACAGTCTGAGAGGTGTTCGTTTTTTTGAGTTTCGGAGTCATCAGCAAGATGTTTAGTGCTTACATGTGGAGAAGACAGTTTCCATAACCTCCTCGGAAACCAGCGAACCGGAAACCCCGAATGGCGTTGCTTATTGAGCTCCATCTGAATCAATTGTGGTCCTTGTAGGGAATACATTGAGGCGAAACCTGTGCATAGACAGTTGGTACACGTATCTTGCATTACTACTCTACAAATGTTAATTAAAGGTACAATCTGTGTATAGACACGGCTATCTTTCGGATCCATTCTCAAGTAAGGGAGAATTTGACAGGCAATAAACAAATACTTCTGATATGTAGATCACATTTCATATATATGCAGCCTGGAATTGAATCCTGTCAAAGAGCTTGCATGCTGAGAAAACCTTAGATAATTGTGGGATGAACTATACTGGCTTGCAAGTAACCCATATCACCGATAGTTGGCTTCCCTGCTGCATCTACAGTGATTTTGGGTATTTTCAACTATTGTACTCATGGATTTTTCGGCATATTCGGAATAATGAATTACATGTAGACATAAAGATCAATCAGATGAAGTGAACTTCAAGAACCGTTCTATGCGGGTTATGAGAAGACCATTTTTACCGCGCCATGGCTGTGAACCTTTATACAGAGCATCAGATTCATGCATGCCCTTTGATATTTTTTATCTTTCAAGGTAATGGCCGGGAGGGCCATTGCAATGCTTCCTCATTCAGAATTCGTGCCATTGCGTTTTACAATCAACAAGGTCTGATATTTGTGTCTGTGTTTGTCTATGATAGTATGAGGATTTGAGGATTGAAAAACACATTGCTCAGTAGTAAGCAAGAGGGTTGAGGCATGCCAGGGCGTGCCGCTGAATTAGAATCACAGTGGAAAGGTCGGTGGTAAATAGGGAGTTATTATCAATCTGAGCTGGGACGAGTATTCAAATAATCAAAGACAAAATTGAAGCTTGACCCTCCCGCCCACGAGACACTGAAGAGTACTATGTGAACATCATCACTCTATCAAACAACGAGATTTCAGTCCTCATGGACAGGTATACTCCTTTCACTCAAGTGATATAATCAAGTGGCCCGAGATTAACAGGAGGCAATGCCTTCCTAAGTCTCCCTCGTTCATTGTTCAATCACTGTTATCACATATCATTGTGTAGGGAATTAATGAAGATCTCACAGTTGCAGTACAATGCAATGCAATGCTAGGGACACCTGAACTCACTAACAACCAGTGACACACACAGTCTAGAATGTCTCTGAATAGTACACAGGTACTCACATAACGGATCAATGAATGATTAGAAAGAAGGCTGAAGGCTGATATTTTCAAATCGGAGCAAAATGACAAACCAGTAACAATAAACAAGCAGTCACTGAATTCATTTGGATCAAAGTCAAACTTCCACTGGCAGAAGTGCTGGGAAAATCGTTATACGATTGCGAGCCGCGAAGGACTTTGAATCAAATGGATATGAGGTAGTGAGATATATCAAGAATCAGTTTGGAGAATTTCATCATGATGCATAGGTTTCTTATTTGCGAGTGGCTTTTCCCGAGGTCTCCGACAATGAGGCAAGTCGGTAGTACAGTCATAACTGCCGTCAGATGCTATGATTTATCGATTAATATTCTGAGCTTCGAGACTCGGGAAAGGAATGAATCATGAGACGGAACATATTTAAGTCTTGCTTCAACTTTGATTTTTCTCTTTATTCTCAATATTCATAGGTGGCCCAAGATGTCCAACCATTCTTATGTATGCTACTTTTTGTTTTGGTGTTTCATAAATTGAACTTGATGTTGCAGGCTTCAGAAGACATCGAGCAAGTATGTGTTGTTCTCAAGCTACAATTAATGATCCTAAAAGATGGTGTTTCTATAATAAGACTCGAAAACGGAAGGAAATTGATCTCGATGGCACTGAAGTACCTCAACAGGAAGTCAAGGTTTCTGTTTTTGTGTTTAAAGTAGAATTTCATTTAGATCGTACTGATTGGAAATACAGGCGGCAAGAAGAGAGCTCAAACGAGAGGAAAAAATAGAGAAAAAAGCTCTCAAGCTAAAGGTCACAGTGAGTGCGGACAACAGGTTCAAAATATGTGTAATTCACAGCCTCAACAGTTTGCGGCGGAAAGTTCTGTCAACCATTCAATCGATGATACACCCTACGTTCTAGGGTACGGATTCATGAATGTTGTTGGTCTAGGACCCAATATTACTCCGTACAAGCATTTAAGAGGAGTGAAGAACCGAGGTGTATCAAGGATAGTCAAATTAGCGGGACCAAATATGGCTGGGCTACAGAAATCCGCTGTAGAACACTGCTTGATTGTAGGTGTACGCAGGGCTGAGGTCGATGTCTCTACCTTGGCTACAGACATCACTAAGCCATTCCAGGCTGTAAAAGCTGGCGGCGGTGGTGTAAAATTTCCTGTCATACTCTTCAATGGACAGCACAGATTGTCTGCAGTCTCCATGGTTCTCAAACCAGCACTCAAAGCATTGCATGAAATTGGACAGCAGCTGAAAAGAAGTCCAGACAACAGGGATTTACAAGAACAAGAACAAAAGGCTCATCAGTACTGTTATAATCATGGATCATGGTTGGTGAAAGTCTATGATTTAGGTAATCTCATTTCTTTGTCCTTTGTTCTTGAGTTAAACTGTTACCACAGACACTTTGCATGGATCACCCAATTATACCAATGTTATCACTAAAATAACATCAAACAATATGATGAAGGCACTTTCAAATGACCCAAAACATCACCTCTCGACCAATATCCACAACCTCATAAATTCACAATCAGAGGAAGCTAGAAAACTGTTGATACATCAAATAATTCAAGAGGAAAAAACCGGTGGCAATGAGGATATCCAGTCTCTGCTTTCGAAGCATCCTCCTCTCGTGGAATTCCTCATGAGAATGCATGAGATGGAAGTATATGAGGATTTTTTTTCTCCAAAGAAACTTGTTGAATGTAGGAGAGTAGTCTGGGGGGTGCGTAATTTTTCTGAGAGTTTGGTGCATTTATTTTTCTCATTCATACAAAATATGCAGTTTCTGAAACCTATTCTCGATGGAAATTGGTTGCAGCTCTTATACCTTTGCAGTCTGGTTCAGCTCCCAGGGCAGTTTAATAACTCTGTCAGCACCTCAGAAGAGCTTCATCAACATGCCATCACAACATTTCTACAAGAAACTCCTTCTTTCTCAGCTGATGTTGCCTCATGGATAACCAAACTATCAGAGGATTGCTTTTTGAAGTATCTAGCGCCCATTTCCAGTCATTGGGGCTTGAATACAGAAGAATATCGAACAGGCCATAATCTCTACTGGAAGGGTCTCATTGAAGGAGTGGAGACCAGGGAGTTAGATACATTATCATCCTCTGAAACTTGGACAGAGGAACAGCACTCTATTCTCAGAGAACTTCCCAAGAAAATGATGCTCATCAGATCTGTGCGGCCTTTCCATGGTAGTTTAGGAATTCCCCCAGGACTGGAAGAGACAGTGATTCTTTGTCCATCATATTGTCAAGCAATGATGGATATCTTCTCTAACATGTCTCAGGACTTGGAATTGGTATGTGGTTGTTAATCAAAAGGTGTGCTTCAATGACATTTGTCTGCTTTTTTCCAGTGGATTTCCTATATGGTCCCAGCTACTCAATTTTATGCTAAGCAGAGACAAGGCAAAAAACAAAAACAACAGGATGTGGACATCCTTGGAAATCATCCTTCAACCTCAGAAGTGCTCAAAGATTATTTGATCTACTGGACATTTTCCAAGCATGCAGAATGGCGAAATTTGTCTGGGAAAGAGTTCATGAAGCTTGTGCCTGGTGCTACGAAGGAATTAGGCTCGATTTGGAATGAAGTTAGTGGTTACCTAACTCCTGACCTTGATTACTGACCCAAAATGTATATTCAGATCATCACCAGGATTGTTCAGCATAGACTTCATGCCTTCCGGTATACAGAGGGCACATGTATTCCACAGTTGGAGAAGACATATATGACTCATCCCTCGGTGAAGAATCAAATCAAAACAGTATTGGCTTCCCAAGAGCTCTTGAAGTGTATTCAGGATTGGATTAGCTATAATGCTGTGCTGGAGGCAAAGCGAGTTCAACCTGCCCAATTGCTTAGGTCTCAATGGAGACTTAGAATCCATCAAAAGATCCCATCACCAATCACGGTCCCTGAAGACAATTTTCTGAAATCAGTACTCAAAGGCCTGAGTAAAACTCACATTAATTGGCAGGCCAGTTCTCAAGCTGATTCTCTTGCACATATGAAAAGAGTACTCAGAGAATTGGTCATCGAACTGTGCTTATGGGAAGGATATAGAGATCAGTTTCTAGAGGCTCAGGAAGGATTTAAATGTCTCCTCATGGAAGTGGTTCAACTAATCCAGGGTTCTCCTAACTGGAGAGCTTGGAAGCCTTGGTTGAACCTGACCTTTGGAAAGGATGATGATGATGTTGCACTCCAGTGCTACAAGGAACTCTTCAAGGATGATCAAGCAGGGACTTTGCTATCTGTGACACATAGTCAGCTACATCAAAAGCAGAAAGAAAAGTTGTTCAAGCTCTTCAAAAATTTACACAATGGGTTGAAAGAGGCAGGACTTGATGTCAAATTGGGGAATACCAGTAAAGGCCTACATCCTGCTATCAGTTCTCCCCTAGAGGAGCTTATACAAACATGTATAAAGGCTCAAGAGGACTTGAATCACGCAGTTGAACAGGAACCTTCCATCCCTCTTATTGCCCCCGAGGACATTTCAATGCCTGCAGAAAACTCACTTCAGCTCCATTATGCAAATGAAGACAATCTGTTGGAACTATACTCACAGAGCAACGGCATTGAAGAGGATCAAGGCATTTTTCACTCAAAACATAATGCGAAAGGCAAGAAGAAGGTGAAGCAAACTGAGGAAATGAATTTTGAAGAGGAAGAGCAGGAAAACAGAGAAGAGCAAGAGCAGGAAGAGGAAGAGGAAGAGGAAGAGGAAGAGGAAGAGGAAGAACAGGAAGAGTAAAAGGGATAAGAACACAAATGTGAAGGGGTACAAGAGGAAAAAGTCTAATTTCTGTGAAGACTGGAATATGCTACTGTTGAAATTACTACGATAAACAATTTGATGGTTCATTTTCTCTGAATTATCAAATTATTCTCCGATTCAGGGTACAGATTTGGAGACTAGATTTGACGAACACTTTCGAAGATTATCCATTCGTATATCGGACGGTAATTCGCACTGGGCGCAGAGCCAATATCTTCAATACCGCTATGCCTATTCTAATTGAATGTGAGCAGCTATCTCTGCTTCCTCCTCATTCAAATTCTTATCCTAGCTGTGACAGTGCGACAGTATCCGGGGACAGACACGTTCGCGTATTCGATGACGGCGAAGACTATGAAACTTCTGCTCTTGGACAAGAAATTGGGCAGGAGTATTGTCTAAGTACTTTGAGAAGTCACGAAGACCGAGTCAAGCGAATAGCTACGGAAGAGAGTCCTGACCGATTCCTTACGGTCTCGGAGGTAAGTGCACATCCTCTGTTCCCCTCAACGTAATAGAATTTCTTTGAATATGTACATAAAGACCAGTATTTTTAGACATCAAAACAACATGTTAAAGGGGCTACAATTATGTTGAATTTCCTGCAAACCTTCCCTCGCAATGTCAATATTGCTCGTTCAGGGCATTGATGTTCTTCCTTCAAATGTCCCGTTCCCTCCTCAAAGTTTCATTCTCACTCCACCTCATATCACTTTCCCCTCTTAAATGATCATTTTCTTTTCGCAATGTATCTCTCTCCCTCCGCAGATTGTGATTTTCTTCGTTCAATTCCTCTATATGAGCTTGTCCAGTACCAAGTGCTTCAATCTGATCAAGGAGTGACCTGTTCAAAGCATTGGCAACTGAGAGTTTCCCGCGTAAAGCTGCTAGTTCTTGGAAGATCGAAATTTTTTGCACTTCATCTGGTGTGTTATTTTGGTGTTTTCCAAGTTGCACATCTGCTTTCCGAGTCTGGTTCCACAGAATAAAATCAGAATAATAAGCGACAACCCCGAAAACGCAGACCTTGAATAGAAGGAGTAACATACTGGGTTTGGGGGGGTTTCCCACGAGGGCTTTTCCCTGTTTGGCAAGGCGTTTTTGGGGGTGTTCTCTTCGTGGCTTTGTGATCTCTGTCCTCTCTTCGGCATCGAGGACTGGTGAGAGGTGTTATCTGCATTGTTCACCCTACCAGGTGGAAGCGACGCCAGAAACAGATCAAACTCCTCCAATCGTGCTATCGTGCCGGGAGACATACGTAATGTATGTTCTTGTTCATCACACAGTGGCGGGTGAGATAGCACTGTAGGAGAAAGTTGGACAGATTGTGCTGAGTGTTTAGGTCCCGAAGCTCTACCAGCAACAGGACCCACAGAGGATGGTTCTGAGCTCGAGGTGCAGGCTGGCTTGTTCATGGCAGAAGACAAGAAAGTAATATGAGAATGGGAGGTTGGTGAAGATGATTGGACTTGGCTTTGACTAGCATTAGATTTAAAATCATTGTTTGACCCTGTAGAATAAGGATTTTCATCAGTATGAAGGATTGAAGGGGGGGGAGGAATTTTACTTGATTTGTTCTTTTTCAACAATGTTTGTGAAGCTCTAGAGGCACCAGCAGCAACATCTTGACTGATTTGATTGGCAGTGTGGGCCCTCAATGGCAGACCAGATATTATAGGTGCTGCCGGGTTTGCCAATCCAAGATGCAAAGGTTTTCTTTGATTCACTGTCAGTGATCTCTTCTCCTTCAGCAAAGGCCTAGAACTAGGGCTAGGACTGGTAGAGGACCTAGCAAGGATACTAATAGCAGTAGTGATGGTGGTAGCAGCAGGTTGGACCAACTGTCTGGGTATGGTTCCTTTTGATAGATGTAAATCAGGCAGAGGATGATTTCTGGTGACACATTTACCATCATTATGCTTTTTTGCTAAATTGACCCGTTGTTGCAAGGTATCATCCTTCTCTCGCTTTTGTTCTTCCTTGTCACTGTCCACTTCATTTTCACTCTTATCCATATCGCCTTCGGAACGCTGTCTCTGGGCTCTAGCACCAATGACGGGTTTTTTTGACGGGGGATGCTGTTTTCCCTTTGGCATGTTCAGTCCGCGGATTTTTTGATTCATGTTTGGATTGATTATATTAGGGGCAGAATGATTGCAGTTTTCTGTGTCGCTGTCTGTGCTCGAATCTGAAGGGTTGGTCAGACCTCGGAACGTTAGTGGCATGGGCCTTTGACCAATAGTCAGGCTCTTCTCAAGAATTTCGTCTGTATCAGGCAAATCAGGATGATTGCACTCAAATTGTGAAGCAAAAGATTGTAAAGTACTCACTATGAACAGTTTCCATTTTGATCAATTTGTCTTCATTGTTCTTTTTTGCAAAGGCAATTGCCATATTCCTGCTCTTGATATCAGATCTAGGGCCGGGGTTGCCAGTGGGAGGCGTGATTTCATCATCCTCTTCGGTTTCACACTCAAAGGATTGATTATTGTTTTCCGCTCCTTTTCCCTTTGCGATCCCCATTGTATTTCCTTCTCCTGGCTTTCCATTTTCTTTCGCCAAGGCCGCAACTCTGCCACGAACATGTTCCTTGCTTCGAGCTCCACTTATCGTTGATTCAACCCCCCCCTGATCTGTCCACTCTGTTTCCTCTGTGTTGTCCTTATCCTCAGATTCTGCCTCCTCCTCTCGATGATTTGTCCTTGACCTCTTTAATATCACTGTCCCCTGCTTCCGCTTCTTTTGCTGCATAGGCAGCACCATAGACACCGACTCAGCACCGGAAATCAGCTTCGGAGATTGTTTACGTCTTTTCGACTGCTGCTGCTTCGACAGAGGTACCTCTGAAGCAAGTGGGTCACCATATTCATGAAGGTATTTGTTCTGGGATGTGTTCCGTTCTATGAATTTCCTTTTGCCTGATTCTAATGTGAATATTAAGCAAAGAATCATCAGGTCAATGTGAATATGGAAACAAAAGCCATATCGCTACCCGTTGGCGTTCTGATTGTATGACCGGCTCTCCATGTCTCCACCAAATCGGGCGTCACATTATGCTTCTGTACCCAACTATCCTCCCATGGCTCCCCAGTGACAGGATCCATCCCAGCCCATTTTACTCTGAAGTGCTTCTTCCTCTCCCCAACAATGGCTACAGCATCCCATAGATTTATATCGTCGTCTGAAAGTTTCGCAAATTGTGGCATTACTGCATGGAATATGGAGGGTAATGGTAAACACATGAACCACGAAACTATTGTGGGATATCTCACCGTTGGTTATGCCAGTGGAAGCATGGGACAACAAAAGAGATTTGCTAACGTGAAAGCTTAAGAAGTGTAGAGCAACAGTGCCTTTCGGGGTCTTCGTGGACACTGGTATTTCTGTAGTCATGATTTCTCAATATAAGAAAAAAAGTTGACCCAGTCTCAAACAGGAGAGTCGTTGTAAGCATTCAATTGAATAAACCTAGGCGATGTCGGCTCGGGATTTCCGGTGAAAATTGCTGCAGGGCACTGTTGCAGGACTGTAATAATAAAGATCGGCAGATTGATGATTTTACCTTCCTGTGAACTCAGGAAGGAAAGAAAGAAGTTAAGTCAAAGAGCTTGGGCCCCGCTCTGAACACCGAACTATCCGGGGATGCTTGTTGCACCTTACCGGCGCCCCCGGGACCTGAGCAAACATGATATAATCATATCGAGGCTTTCTGGGAAGAGTTGCAGTGTAGATAGAGCTGTATCGTCATGGATCATCAAGAATTGATATGGAACGACTTTCACTTCACCTTAATGAAAATCAAAGCTCGTGCAGTATTCTGTTTTTTGAAAACTTTTCATTGACTGCAAGGAAGTAAGACTAGCCTATTTGTAATACCTGGATTTTCTGTCAGTCATCTGCAAAACCTGTTTTTTCGCCTAATTCTCCGAGAGCTGTAGTCGTAGCATTATCATCAACGGATTGTGTTTGTCTTCGAGTCTTCAATGTATGCATGCATTAGTCCCTTCTTTACCGCATTACTTGCGCTCATCTTTCTTGCCTTTCATGTCTTCAGAGGTTTTGACTGCTTTTTGGTCTCATCTAAGCATACTTTTTGGTTAAAATTTGAAATTTTCACTATACTAGCACTACTCAATTGCATCCATTCCCAGCATTGCTTCTAAGAGTGTCTAATGATTGAATGAGGTCCATAAGCCTCCTTCAAATATTTCAATTCATCTTCGGAAAGCTTAATATCGACAGCAGCTGAAAGTAGGATATAAGCCTGTAGGAATCTAAACCAAAAATATCAAGACTACTTACCCAGCAATTCGTCAAGATTTTCCAGGGAAGTGGTTCCAATGATGGGCGCACTTCATGTAGTGAGTTTTAATTCTTTGAATACACTATTCGGCACCAGGAAGGATCTCATCTTGCTATTTGGGCCATTAGCATTTGCCGTAACCTTGCATAGAATGCATGCATCTCATGCATTGCATGAGGGATGACTTTATCTTCCTGCAATATCTTGGTGGTTTTTGAATATTCACGAACCATCGTAACAAACTTCCTCAGTCCTCGCATGTTGTGGACCCGGGATGGCGTGTTTTGAACGAGGACTCAGAAGGTGATTTCCGTGCCGAGCTGGTACTCTTCCCATCATATCCACGGCAAGTATTAAATGCTTGTCTAGGTCTACCAAGTCCGCTGGCCACACCCGCCATTAGAGTGGATTGAACTCCCACTTTTGCGATCCTCTAGGTACATGAAAAAATTTCTTTCGCAACTAGGAATCAGGGTGCATCATCGATTGAATGGTTGACAGAACTTTCCGCCGCAAACTGTTGACGCTGTGAACTACATATATTTTGAAGCTGTTGCCCGCACTTAATGTGACTTACTTTAACGCAACCAGAAACCTTGACATCCTTTTAAGATACTTCAGTGCCAGCCATCGAGATTAATTTCCTTCCGTTTTCGAGTCATATTATGGAAATACCATCTTTCAAAATCATTAGTTGTAGCTGGAAAACAACACATACTTGCTCGATGTCTTCTGAAGCCTGCAACATCAAGTTCAATTTATGAAACACTAGAACAGAAAGGAGCATACATAGGAATGGACATCTTAAGCCACCTATGAATATTCAGAATAAAGAAAAGTTAAAGTTAAAGCAAGACTTAAATATGTTCCGTCTCATGATTCATTCCTTTCCCGAGTCTCGAAGCTCAGAATATTAATCGATAAATCATAGCATCTGACGGCAGTTATGACTGTACTACCGACTTGCCTCATTGTCGGAGACCTCGGGAAAAGCCACTCGCAAATAAGAAACCTATGCATCATGATGAAATTCTCCAAACTGATTCTTGATATATCTCACTACCTCCTATCCGTTTGGATTCAAAGTCCTTCGCGGCTCGCAATCGTATAGCAATACTCCCAGCACTTCTGGAAGTTAGACTTTGATCCAAATGAATTCAGTGGCTTGTTTATTGTTACTGGTTTTGCCATTTTGCCCCGATGTGGAAATATCAGCCTTTACCCTTCTTTCTAATCATTCATTGATCCGATATGAGAGTACTTGTGTACCATTCAGAGACATTTTAGACCGTGTATGCCGCTGGTTGTTAGTGAGTTCAGGTCCCCAGCATTGCGTTGGATTGTACTGCAACTGTAAGATTTTGTTTAATTCCCTCACAATATGTGATTACAGTGATTCAACAATGAAACGAGGGAGACTTATTGTACTCTGGGAAGGCATTACCTCGTGTTGATCTCGGGCCACTTGATTAAATCACTGGAGTACACTAATTTGGTTCAATTCAATTCACAGTCTGTATATCAGGTGTGAAATATACCTCGCAAGGCTTCCATAGTAGTCTGTTCTCCAATCTACAAATCTTGTATATCCACTGTCACAATAATTATCATAGGCCGCCTATCTCAACGCGTTATCCATAGTGAGTATATCCTATGTACCTAGGATTATAATCTCACTGTCTCTGCAGTACCTGAAGACATAGTCAGAGAGATTTTGAAGGCACGTATTGCATTGTCATCATCTTCAGGTAATTAAAACTGTGTGGACAAATATAATCACACTCATCCAGATGCAGACCAATGGGAACTTGTTCAACTTTTCACCACCTGTTGGACCTTTTGTCATATCCTACCAGCTTTGGTATACCGTTGCCTGAAACTTCGTACTCCCCGCCAGGCCTCGCTTGCACAAAAAATGTGGAACACGCCCAACAAATTGACCCCACCATTCACTCATACTCTGGTACACATGGAGTTTTTGTTTCCGGCCCATGAACAGGCATCTAAACCTATCATGGCCGGTATATTGGCACATACCCCATTGGTTAAAACTCTAGTGTTAACCTTCTTATTTACAGTTCGGCATTTCATTGATCCTGTCACAGACTTTGTCGGCTCATACCTCCCTCGTAATGTGGAGATCTTGGTTTTTCGTATGCTGTATGATGGCAAGCCAATGGATCTGTCTCGTCTGGCAGGGCTTCTTGATAATGCCCCATGGCTGGATCCTGGTTGGCCAAAATTCTTTGCACAAATCCCACACATCACTACTTTCACTGTACAAACTGCTCAGTATATGATTTGGCCACCAATCCAAAGACTAGAGTCATCTTTTGTACAGTATTGGCTGTCCAATGCAGGTTCCTCTCTAACTACCGTGGAGTTGACTTATGGAAACCGCAGCTTGGGGCTATTTCTCCAATTGGCACATCGGGTTCTAAGTCCTGGATTTGTTTTAGACCCGGATGATGAGTATCTCCCACCATTTGTTTGGAGCCGTTTCTTACACCATGGTCATGAGTGGTGCAGAGATGTAGGATGTTTGCCCAGTATGGCCTTTGGCTCACCTCATCTTGATACATTCTATGGATTCTTTGACTTAGTGCAATAGAATATCCTTCCTAAGCTCCTTTGGACTTGTAAACTACCTCAGTGACCACAAAAAACTATCCACTTTAAAAATTTACTTCAATTGATATAACTGAGTAAATGGGGATTTTCTTAGGATCACTTGACAGTGATTTTTTCAATGTGTCTCATATCATCACACATGGCATTTAGCCGAAAGCAGTTCAGAGCAGTTCAGAGCACTTCCCAGCAGCGAAAGCACCCAGAGCAGGCTTTGATTTTTGCTAGTTGGGTGCTTTTGTCGCTGGAGAGCACTCTCCAGCCAGTATCCTTGCTCTGGCGAGTAGTATACATGTTTTGCAGATGCATGGCAGGTGGTACCAGGACAAAAAATATGTTCATTGAAGGCATACGAGTCTGGAGGTTTGGGCACGCATGTTGTTCATTGTTTCAACTCACTGAACATGTTCTTCACTCCCTTTAGCTTTAGAGTATGTCAAATCATAGAAGCAGTCCGATATCTGTGAATAGATGCTTGATGAATAAATCATTGGTAGAGTCCATTCCCTATCTGCAAGAACATCCACCAATAAGCTAATGGGTCTGGGTTACCTGAAAAACCCATCTCAAACTCACTGGTAGTGATGTGCCGGCTCCTGCTCCGAGCCCTTGGGCCCTACGAGCCTGACCGGATTGAGCCTGGCCGGGTCGGGGCAGGATTTTCAATATCAGATGAACCGTGAAGGGTTCAATAAGTGCATTCATACATTGCATGTTCCAAGTTGTCAAACTTGTGTAGGATAAATTGCTATGGAGGAGTGTGCTGGGATATTGTTAAGATTGTCTTAGAATGAATTCAAAGTCGATTTCCCGGCAAAGTATACGCTGGACCGGTGCAAAATTCTCAGTCGAAATGGTCAGGTTTGGGGCCATTAGCATTTGCCGTAACCATGCACGGACCTTTGCACGGAACATGTGTGTAACTTGCGCGGAACTTGCACGGATCACTTACCCAGCAAAGTATAACTTCAATAAATACTTTTTGAAGAGTTTACTGATACTGATTCCATTTGAACAAATCATTGAGTCCTAGTCAATATCATAAATTGTATGCAAAACCAACTCTAGAAGCATTGCACTTTTATCTACTTTACTCTTACCATCTTATACTTTTGATGAGCAGGCCATTTTACCTAGTCTCAGCAATGGGAGCACAGTGATTGTTTAGGTATGTTGAATGAATCCTTCCAACCTTTCAATTATCTATAAATGACAACAAATGCTTGATCCTCAGTTATTAGACATAATGGGCAATGACTACAGGCCTTGACAACACTGTGCCAGTGTGATATTGGGAGGTGAAAGAGGTCTCTTCATTGAGACTGTTGGGTCAAACAATAGACTGGCAAATTTTACTCTACCTGCAATGGCACTACATTACTGTTATTCAATTTTTTGTTGGAAGTTTCAATGGTATCTGAGGGTAGCATGACATTGATTGGCTCATATGATGAAGATTATACCACCCTTTTAGTCTGGTGGGAGCACATCTTGATTTCTCTACTCAAAAGGGCTTCACAACAGTGTTGAGAAGTAAGCTTGTAGTTCCTTGCAATTGTATTGAACTGGATCACTAGTTCAATGGCTTCTTAATGGTCTCATGATCAATTTGCAGATTAAATTAACATCTCTGGCAAGTGTACAAAGTATAGAGATAAGTGTAGTAACAATGCAGGATCAATTTAAGTAAGGATAACAACACATGCAGTTGCACCATATGTATACATTTACAATGCAGAAGCATGCAGCTACAATGTATACATGCAAACATGTGCTGAGCAATGGTGAATGGATGAGCCTCCAAGAATATCATCAAGTACATTCAGTGTATTGCCATTTTCATGCAGGTGTTATAGACATGAAATTCATTCTATGGTGGGGGTATTACATGTATATTGATTAGGGGACTCGGTTTCTTACTTGTGTACATAACTAAGGACTAATATCTGAACTTGACACACAGGAAGAGAGCATAAAACAATTGAGCAAGAATTAAGCTTAGAACAGTCAGACAGGCAACTGAGATACATTTAATGTAGACAGAACTGCAGTGAAGAGTGGCAGTTACTTTGTGGAAACTGTTACTGCAAAAGTTCTGTGCTTCAATCTGCACGGATCTGCATGTAACTTGTGCGGATCTGCACCTGACATGCGCGGATCTGCACCTAACTTGTGCGGATCTGCACTTGACTTGCACGGACCTGCATATAACTTGCATGTATCCTGCATGTAACTTGCGCGGATCTGCATATAACTTCTGCACCCAGCTTTTACTAACAATCAGAGAAATAAGAATCTCATTAAATAGACAATCTCCCTCCAGCTATTAATGTGATTGTTGCTATTTGGGTACATAGAATATCTCACAAATACCAATCACTCACATCTGAAGATTATGAAGCAGATAAGCTTCAGAATATCTGCTCAATCATATTTTTGTTCTCAATTGTTGAATCATTGTTAGTAAGACACCAGAATAGATAGTTTAGTTAGTAATCCAGTGAAGGCTACTGAACAAACTCA
Organism: Lentinula edodes; assembly: GCF_021015755.1. Classification (NCBI taxonomy): domain Eukaryota; kingdom Fungi; phylum Basidiomycota; class Agaricomycetes; order Agaricales; family Omphalotaceae; genus Lentinula; species Lentinula edodes. The sequence goes on from NW_025764363.1 coordinate 226,457, forward strand.
AGTATTAGATAAAATTTCGGGATAGGAAAATTAAATTGGACCTGTAGAGCTCCATTGTACAATATCATTGTCTGGAATTAGTTGAGAAGCAATATGACTATGTAGCAGGATTTTGTACACAATGTTGTATATTTACAGATTGCACGGAACTGCATAAAGTTGCGCGGAACTGCGCGGAACTGCGTGGGACTGGTGCCGCACGGGTTACGGCAAAAGTTCTGTGCCCGTCAGGTTTGCGGTACATAGAATATACTATAATTTGAGCTTATTTGCGGTGTAAGGGATGTGTTGCAATCTTGGAAGCATCGCAATGGCCCTCCCGGCCATTGCTTTGAGAAAATGATTGAATATCAAGCGGCGTGCATTAATCTGATGCTCTGTATAAAGGTTCAAAATGGAGCAGCCGAAATGGTCTTTTCGAAGCCCGGACAAAATGGTTCTTCAAGTTCCCCTCATCCGATCTATCTCTGAATTGACGCATTCATCCTTCAGACTATGCTAAAAAATGTCATTGCAATTGTTCTCATGCCGGACAATGCACGAGCACAGTACATGGAAATACCCAAAATCACTATAGATGCAGACGGAAAGCCAGGGATCGATGATGTAGATAAATTGCTCAGAAGCCAGTACAGTGGCCTTCATCCCACAATCATCCAAGATTTTCTCAGCATCACTAGCTCTTCTACAGAATTTAACTCCAGAATGCATATATTTGCTTGGGGGGATTGGGGGCTGCCATTGCACATACCAGTTTGTGATGGTAGTGGACATTGTGATAGAACTGAAGATGATGTATATTGGAGAACTCCTGTTGTTGGAATATGTGTCTCTGAGCAGGGAGATGTATTGAATGCTAAAGAAGGGGATGGAATCTTGTTAATGTCCTATTTTAGGGAGTAAGTCACTCCTTTGGCAACAAATAATGATCCTGATTCTCCTGGTTCAATAGTCAGGCATGCCCCCATAAATTTTCAATGCGCAAGAGGCGAAAATTGCGTTTTGCATAGCCAACTAACATCGGGCACAGAACATTTTGCAGTACCATATGCAGTGACATGTGCAGTAGTCCTGCAGTGACATATGCAGTGACATGCAGTAGCACTACAGTTACTCAAATATATATGTAAATAGATGATCCTCCACTGTACAAAATATATCCCATTCTATAAATGCTTTGTATGACAATAACAGGGAGTATAATGGCCTGTAGGGGCTGAATGGATATGTGAATATTTGATTGAAATTGGATAGTGATCTCATTATTCTGTCAATTCCGCTGCCAGGTTTCTTGGCATTGATTCTCAATGCAGGCTTTCTGTATCTTGTATCATTAATTTCAGCTTTGTAAGTAATATCCTCTTGTACTACAATATGATACCAGCTGGTGTTCACAAAGCTGGTATAATTCCAAATTCCACCATCAATAATTTGGGTGGATTTTGAAAGCGGTGGATAAATGATGACAATTTGGCCAATGAGAACTCCAAAAAGCAAAAAATGAATGTATAACAATACACATACTGTCCTCTAGAATTTTCCAATCAAAGTATTTCTTATATCAAGTATCTCCTTTAGTTTAAGTTGTTTTTGTAAGTCCTTGACCAGTGTTTATACATGGCTCTGTGTCTCTGGGTTAGGTTCTTCAACCTAAATCTGGTGATACCATGAGATTGCAAGAATATTTCCATCATGCCTTTTATATGATGTTCCAGAACCATTGGCCAAAATCAGCAATGTAACTTCCTCCCCTTCATAATCTTAACTATCCACAAATGACCTAGAATAAACTGTGCCAATAGTGCTTAATTTGTGAGAATTATAGGGGGGATAGTAGCTTCACAATATTGGTGGCTCAATAATTTTCCAAAGGCCGTATTCAAAATACTTGCAGTGTATATAGACACTCAGAGCCTTGTGATTGAATGCAAGACTTCAGTCCGCAATAATTTCAATGCAAAAGTACAGAGCCTCATTGCTCATAGTGAAACTGCAAGTAAGTGCAGGAATAATGCAGGTGAATGCAGTAACAGTGCAGGTAAGGTGCAGATGTGTGCAGTTACAGTGCAGATGAGGTGCAGGTGTGTGCAGTTACAGTGCAGATGAGGTGCAGGTGTGTGCAGTTACAGTGCAGTTGCATGCAGTCACAATGCAGATGTGTGCAGTTACAGTCCAGGCAAATGCATTCAAAAGGTAGGAGCATGCAGATGCATCTGTACATCCTAGATTTCTGTCTAAGAGACTGACTGCACTTCCCAGCACTGAAGTGGTTTCTAGAAATTGCTTTCAGTGCTGTTGGCCGGACAGTGCTTGTTAGGGAAGTACTCCGTACATAGGACCAGCGGACAGTTACATAAATGGTGTTATTGTCTTATACTGTACAGTAGCAGACACATCATGCCGACAGCAATATCGGCTCCCTCAGTTGCTTCAAAGACAACTGAAGTGAGCCCCAAGTATACTAGCAGTACATTTGTCATACTAACCAACTGTAGTTATCTCCTAAAAGGTACTTACCTACATCAATGATTAGTTGCTTCAAAGACAACTGAGTTATCTCCTAACAGTGTTGTCCAACTAGTACCCTTGCTGTCATGGTCACACAGGTTTTGCAGATAATATGAATGGGTGAGTACAGTGAAGTGCTTGTGACATACATAACTAAGCATATAGGATTTACATACATCTGTAAACCAAGCAATATATCAACTCAATGTGCATAGACGTATCCTGAAATAGTTGAACATGTGGCAAAAATGAACTCAAGATAGCTTAACATAATTAGACAAAATACATATAAATGCCATAAGTGTGATGCAGGTGCATGCGGATGCACTGCAGTGGAATGCAGATACCATGCAGTGACTGTCACTGCAGGTGGTACTGCAAATGCTAGTGGCCCCACTTACAAGCTTGATGGGCACAGAACATTTGCAGTACCATATGCAGTGACATGTGCAGTAGTCCTGCAGTGACATATGCAGTGACATGCAGTAGCACTCAAGTTACTCAAATATATATGTAAATAGATGATCCTCCACTGTACAAAATATATCCCATTCTATAAATGCTTTGTATGACAATAACAGGGAGTATAATGGCCTGTAGGGGCTGAATGGATATGTGAATATTTGATTGAAATTGGATAGTGATCTCATTATTCTGTCAATTCCGCTGCCAGGTTTCTTGACATTGATTCTCAATGCAGGCTTTCTGTATCTTGTATCATTAATTTCAGCTTTGTAAGTAATATCCTCTTGTACTACAATATGATACCAACTGGTGTTCACAAAGCTAGTATAATTCCAAATTCCACCATCAATAATTTGGGTGGATTTTGAAAGCGGTGGATAAATGATGACAATTTGGCCAATGAGAACTCCAAAAAGCAAAAAATGAATGTATAACAATACACATACTGTCCTCTAGAATTTTCCAATCAAAGTATTTCTTATATCAAGTATCTCCTTTAGTTTAAGTTGTTTTTGTAAGTCCTTGACCAGTGTTTATACATGGCTCTGTGTCTCTGGGTTAGGTTCTTCAACCTAAATCTGGTGATACTATGAGATTGCAAGAATATTTCCATCATGCCTTTTATATGATGTTCCAGAACCATTGGCCAAAATCAGCAATGTAACTTCCTCCCCTTCATAATCTTAACTATCCACAAATGACCCAGAATAAACTGTGCCAATAGTGCTTAATTTGTGAGAATTATAGGGGGGATAGTAGCTTCACAATATTGGTGGCTCAATAATTCTCCAAAGGCCGTATTCAAAATACTTGTAGTGTATAGAGACACTCAGAGCCTTGTGATTTAATGCAAGATTTCAGTTCCCAATAATTTCAATGCAAAGGTACAGAGCCTCATTGCCCATAGTAAGACTGCAAGTAAGTGCAGGAACAATGCAGGTGAATGCAGTAACAGTACAGGTAAGGTGCAGGCTAATGCAGTCACAGTGCAGGTAAGGTACAGATGTGTGCAGTTACAGTGCAGATGAGGTGCAGGTGTGTGCAGTTACAGTGCAGTTGCATGCAGTCACAATGCAGATGTGTGCAGTTACAGTCAAGGTGAATGCATTCAAAAGGTAGGAGCATGCAGATGCATCTGTACATCCTAGATTTCTGTCTAAGAGACTGACTGCACTTCCCAGCACTGAAGTGGTTTGTAGAAATTGCTTTCAGTGCTTTTGGCCGGACAGTGCTTATTAGGGAAGTACTCCATACATAGGACCAGTGGACAGTTACATAAATGGTGTTATTGTCTTATACTGTACAGTAGCAGACACATCATGCCGACAGCAATATCGAGTCCCTCAGTTGCTTCAAAGACAACTGAAGTGAGCCCCAAGTATACTAGCAGTACATTTGTCATACTAACCAACTGTAGTTATCTCCTAAAAGGTACTTACCTACATCAATGATTAGTTGCTTCAAAGACAACTGAGTTATCTCCTAACAGTGTTGTCCAACTAGTACCCTTGCTGTCATGGTCACACAGGTTTTGCAGATAATATGAATGGGTGAGTACAGTGAAGTGCTTGTGACATACATAACTAAGCATATAGGATTTACATACATCTGTAAACCAAGCAATATATCAACTCAATGTGCATAGACGTATCCTGAAATAGTTGAACATGTGGCAAAAATGAACTCAAGATAGCTTAACATAATTAGACAAAATACATATAAATGCCATAAGTGTGATGCAGGTGCATGCGGATGCACTGCAGTGGAATGCAGATACCATGCAGTGACTGTCACTGCAGGTGGTACTGCAAATGCTAGTGGCCCCACTTACAAGCTTGATGTCTAAATTTGAATTTTTCGCAGCATTGGTCTTTTCTTTTTCTTACTGGCGTTCATTAGGAAACATGATTCTGTCAAGGGACTCATGGAGCTCAATGTTATTCTCTCATTAAGTAGGTCCAAAAAACTCTAGCTTCAAATAATCTCTCATGAAAATAGTGCCTGTTGCGGGTACCGTGATTTTCGGCAGCCATAAAGTGAGTCAGTAGATAGATTCAAGTAATAAAACCATCATTGAGGTGTCATATACATCTGCAAAACCTGTATTTTCGGCTAAGGGTCCGAAAGCGGTCAAGAGCACTTCCCAGCAGTGAAAGCACCCAGAGCATGTTGCTTTTGGTGCTTTCAGCACTGGGATCTGCTGGGATCTGCTCTCAGCCCTTAGCCGAATATCCAGGTTTTGCAGATGTAGGATCTTCTTGAAGTATTGATATTCTGGAAGAGAAACGAGCCTCTTAATGCCAATGTCCAGGATATTCTGATGGTTGACCTGACACCCCATATCTCAGTCGGTAAAAACACAGAAAAGCCCCTGCCTCCGATTCTACAAGAACTAGACTTAGATTCTGAGTCTCACTGATATTCAGGATTAGTTGATACAGATAGCATCGAAATCATTCTGGCAATGTCTGATTCCCGAATAACTAGTTTACCATCGTTCTTTTGTCCTAGTACACATATTACACGGTCTGTTATGGTCAAAGACAATGTAAAGGCTCCTGATGAATTACTACCAAGAGTTCAGTAGTGCAGCAACAATGGCATGACCATCTTCCATCCAGCTTTTAAGCAAAACAACTGCGAGGGTCTTTTCCACAAGGCAGGACACCTAGAATTTGCCTCAATTAGATATTCATGGAGGAAACATATATAATCAATAATTGAGCAGCCACAATCAGTAAAATTGTGCCGCTGGACATTCCACAATAGGCAAGTACAGGAGCAATGCAAGTAAAGTTCTATCTCAACTTTAAGTAAGTTGAATGCCAACAGGGTTGGTAAGCATTCAAATCTGCAAAACCTAGATATTCGGCTAAGGGCTGAGAGCAGATCCCAGCAGATCCCAGTGCTGAAAGCACCGAAAGCAACATGCTCTGGGTGCTTTCACTGCTGGGAAGTGCTCTCAACCACTTTCGGACCCTTAGCCGAAAACACAGGTTTAGTTGATAACTTTCATCATTGTTTTTGTGGGTCTCAAGTAAGTCCTTCAAATTTAGTAGATGAGGTAGGCATGAGATCTGAATTAATTCCTGAATAATTCGATCAAACCCCATCTTTACTTTCGTACACTAATCAAAAAATTCAGTTGATTAGTTTCAACTTTCAGCTTTGCCGAATTTAGACTGAAAGTGAGTTCAGAAGTCACTTTGTGACTAACAAGCATCACTATCACTCTGACAGGGTTATACATCTGCCTTCTTCAACAGCATTTGTTCATATTTGGTTAACAAATACCACACCACTCAATTACTCTGATGTAAGCATGTCTAAATTTATAGATTAATCACCAGACTTCTGGAATTCTAGAATCCGAGATTTGGGGTCTGAGAAAATTGACTCTGAAGCATGACCCCCCCCCCCTGATTTCTGACACGCTACTTCTTCCTACACTTAACCATGAGTCTTGCTCAAGCATGGCAGACTTTACTTCGTTGGGCAGAAACAAAAGATGAAGATGACCAACCGTTCACTGGTGAATCGGTATGAAATTCATTTGCCCCCCCACACATCTGACTTACATATACTTGAGCCTTGGCGCATGGAATACAGTGCGACTATTCGACACAAGGGCATGAAAACCCTGATCTACACTTTCACTTGGGTAGGCCTCAATTTATCTCACAGCTCACCGGGAGCTGATGAGCCCCTTTCAGGAAGATCCTGAAGTTGACATCCAGCATCTCGATATAACTTCTTCTGACTCAGTTTTCGCAATTACCTCTGCTGGGGATAACGTCCTCCACTATGCAATTGCTTCCTCGCCTCGAAATGTGAGTCAGAGCTGCTATTGTAGTTAAATTTCATTTGACCAAGATTTGTAGTTGCATTGCGTCGATATGAACCCTTGGTGAATAGATGCCTCCTTTGGCTTGCTTGTACCTTTTCATTAAATTATATACCCAGTCAAGGTCACCTTCTGGAGTTGAAATTAGCTGCAATATCAAGCCTTGAATACTCTGACTTTTTTGCGCTGTTCGGTCGCGGATATCATCCCCGCTTCCGCGATCTGTTGGACAGTAAACTCAAAGATCGCCTTTCAATTCACGCTTATGAATTCTGGAAAGCCAATGCATCCGCATTTTCGTCATCATCCTTTTATGACTGGGGATATAGTGGAAGAGCTTTACGGTTTGTCAGACTTTTCTTCAAGCTTACGGGAGTCTACGGTGACGTTGAACGTTTGTGCGATTGTGAATCATTGGAGGAACAGACCAGCATGTGGCAATCAAAACTACGCTCGGTGTGGTTAAACCCTCTCGTGGTAGCTTTGTTACGCAATCCTATTTTTTGTTGGAATGCGTTGGGAGTTCCGTTGAACCAACGGAGAATGTTACTTGATGAAGGTACAGTCTGGATCTTATAACGACTGGACGAATACTCAAATACCTAGGTGGCGTGTACCAATACATCTGTGATACTTTGGATCCAATTCTATCAACATACCTGCTAAAAACGCAGAACTATTTTTATCTGCTTGTGCGTTACTCAAATCTCACTACAAGTCGAAACCTTACGGGCATAACGTAGGCACTCCTCGGGCATTACACTCCTGAATGTTGTCCGTCCTACCTCAGTCGCGAGGGTTTTGATAAGTTAAAGGCCAAGGATTGTGAAAGTCTCAACGCGTTTCGCATCTACACCGAAACAATTCTTGAGTACATACATTTCTCATCTCCCCATTTTGATCTTAATAGTGGGCTTTATCAGCGCTCTTCATGAGTTACCTTCATCATCGCTCACTCGTGTGCTACTCATGGATCATATGGATTGGTATAATCCCGGCTCGAATGAACTCAAAAACGAAGCCATTGAGCTTTCAAGAGTACTTGCACCAAGGGGCCTTGTATTTTGGCGATCTGCATCCAGATATCCCTGGTACAATCAAGTTTTCACCCTGAATGGATTTCAAGTTAAGCCATTGAATATACGGCAGCCCGGAACGGCAATTCCTCTCGACAGAGTCAACATGTAGGTTTCTTTGAAAAATATGAATCTTGTGTAATTTACTGTATTATAGGTATGCATCCTTTTGGCAGGCGGAAAAGATTTAGTGGTCAGAGTGAAATTTCGAGGCTCAGGTTGATTTCATGGGGACAACCGCGCTCAATTTACTGTGCAATAATTATGTCAAATGATCAGTTTTTCACAGCTGTTAGTTTTTGGTACAAATCATTAGGAAGGAAGTAATAGGAACCGATAGACCAAAGGGAATAATCATGCGAGTCACATCTCGTCAAGGATCGTAACGGGATGTGATCCAGTGTCGTGTCCCCGAGAACACCCGAGGGTCAGTATCCCGTCGACCCGAGAATTCTGATTGAACGACGAGTGTACTGATTGTCACTGTGACTATCCACGACTTTTTCGTCGTATTTGGACTTCTCTCGAAACCAGCGAGACTACCTCTGTGTTATGCTGTTCAATCTGCACAAAAATAAAAGTCGAAAAATCCAGGAAAATAAAGTCGTACAATTGAGACATTGAAAGTCGAGACTGGAAACAACAAAGACAAAGTCGAAATACGACCTCTAAACATGTGTTAAGAATCAAAAAAAGAACAAAATAGAGAGTCAGTTGCATAAAAGAGCAATTCTGCTTGAGCCACATAGTGGAGAAGGTGCAGCCGCGACAGTCAGAAGAAGAAATCAATTATTATGTCATGCTGCCTACAGTTTGCGGTTGTAGTGGCGGCGAAACGAAGGTTCAAACTTCGAAGAGAAGTTGCAGGAAGAACGATTATTATTGAAGTAAAGCCAATACATATTGAGATGAATGAACATTAATGCTGGCGAGTAGAGGTCCATAAGTATTGGTATTAAATATTGAGCAGCAAAGAAATTCAACCGCTGCGGTAAAATAATTAAGGAAGCGTACTAGGTCAAGAGATGAATGGAGAATAAATTCGTGATAGAGTAAATTCGATGGTGAAACTGAAGATTGTCCATATGAAGTGCCGTTGTATCCGTCATACTATGTCAGAAGCCGAAGTCATTGAATGCAGCAGTGAACGCATTTGAGTCAATAGTGTCGTTGACAAAACTCAAATTCATGATGCTGGGGCTGGTAGGCACATGTACCGGAGGTGTTGTAGGTTCAAGAGAAGTGGTGATGGTCTCCTGTATGTTCATATTGTCATCCGAATCATTGACGTAGATAAATGCTGGAGCCTGAGAGGTGCTTCCAGACTGTGAAGCCTGCTGGATGAAGGTAGATTGAGCTGGGACGTAGAATGTGAGCGACCAACACCGCTGAGTCAATAACAGTATCACTCACAGCGAGTAGTTGCCAGACTCTCTGATATGGCTTCCTTCATTCCAGGATATTCATCGCTATCTGCCCCTCTGTTCTCTGAACCCGACAATTCTCCAGCAGAAGAAGAGGATGCAGCTCTGGCCTTTCCCTTTCCCTTGTAAGTGCGTATGGGCCGCCTGCGTTTGGCTTGAATAGGTTCCGCCTCCTTGGCGCCGGATTTTCTATAGCTGCCTTCTTCATTGATTGAGGTGATTGCAGAAGGAAAATTCTCGTCGTCACTAGGTGGGCGGGGAGCGGGAATAGGGTTTTCATTCCGAGCCCATTTTACCATAGGATCAGCTAACGACACCCGCGGTGCTAAGAAAATGCATAAGCTCGATACGGCTACAGAAGGGCAAAGCCATCATACCAAATATCAGAACATTATCACGCCATGTATTCCTTCTTGGAGACACTGACAGCTGGTAGACATACTCACCATTGGGCCAGCTTGCAAGGTCCTCGGTAACGCCTGAAACCCTGGCCCTAGAAATAATGCACAGGGTGAGCGGGCCAAAAAATTCGGGATTGCTGTCGGGATCCTTCCTATCATAGAACGGATTGACCCATCTACCAGACAGGCTCAGGTACCGCATAGGAATGGGGAGAAGCTTTGTGACATAATCCATGAGCTCGCCATGAGTCCAGCTTCGCTGCACATAGAAGCCGTCGATTCTATCAATGACTGCAGTCTTGTGGGTCCTGAGTTTCCTTAGCCTCATATCATCGAACATTCCTGCATCTTCAGGACTGCTCAAATCTAGATAAGGAATGGGGCCAAGCTTGTCTGTAGAGGGCTGTGAAATAAAGGATATATGAGTTGCACAATTGGAATGGGAAATAAAAAGGACGTGCGTCCACATTGGTGATAGGTTCCGGAATAATTGCAATGGCCCCAAAGTGAAGGGCATCCTCAGTCTGAACAACGCAAAGAATGAGCAGATGCAGTTAATAGGGTACTTCTTCACTCTTCCTAATACCGACATCTTTGGGTAATGAGTGCGTCATAATTGGTCGAAATTAATAAATTCACGAACCTTTTGTTCTTTTGCAGACTTGGTTTTCGATGGCTTTGTAGCTGGAGTTACTAGGGGGGGCCTAGAAGTGAGTCAGACCATGAAATGAATCATCTGGCATCCGCAGGCTGTAATACTTGTTTAGAGTTAGAAATGTGACATCATTTATGTAGAGCAACTGCAGAAAATGCTCTGAACCTGCTTTGGAGATGATCAAAAGGATGGATAGTTAACAATGGATCAATTGTTTGGCGCAGTCAGCAAAATCACGTGAAATCCTTAATTATTTCAGGCTTCATTTTGAGGAATTCGGGTCTGTGTTGCGGTTCGCCTGCTCCTTTTGCTTTTCGATGGGCATGAGGATAAAGTTCATCACTTCTTTCAAGCCATGTGTGATGCCTCGGAGCACAGTACGTGTAAGAAGCTCATCTTTGACTGTCCAGTATGCTTAATCTGATGCAGAATGTCATTCTCCATATCTCTCCAGCTATGCATCGGATCTCCTTCAAATTTGGATCAAGCAGCGAGACTGATGGCTTCATACCAATCAGGCCTGCAATGATTTTTCCCATTTTTTTTGCATCTTCGGGATGGCATACAAGACTTGGGAGTATTCAGGTGGTCCATCGCAGTTCACATCCCAAATATATGTCATTATCTGGAGTACATGGTATTGGTGCGTAACTACCACTCAAGGTATCTATTTATTACTAATTTTGACCTTTGCCATCATCATCAGGCATGCTATGAACTGTGTCCTTTGACGTCCTGTGGGCTACTTATCACCTATCCATCTACTACGTACCAATACTCATATCTCAAAATCTTCAATTATTACTTACCTGCATCTGTCCACCTGCAACCTCATTATGTACTTCCTATCAATGAGAATTGCTGTTAGAATATAATCACGTTATATTCAGCAGCAATGGCAGTAAGAGATAGAGTGCACACAGCACTGTAGTTGATCACACAGATCAGACGATGAAGGAGTAGAGAGGACTACTTATTCGACAAGACGAATACTACAGGTTTATATACAAGTCCAAGGTAGACGATGTCATGTTACAGCTAAACATAGCGAGAGAGAAAGGAAGTACAATACAATGTATCCTACTGGTAGTCCTATAGTAATAGTACACAATGGTGGGATTGATAACATGACGGTGAGACTAATAACACGATAGTGAGATAGTGGTTTGTAATAAGAGAACAATGTTCCATAGATGGTATGTGAGTCATCAAATGTTAACAATTGCCAATATAATTGTATTGGGTCCAACAGCCCCGGAATTTTACTCTCCATCTTTCAGGATGTCTAATGCACTAGATGACCCTGATATGCCTGAACTCGTCTCGAGTGACTCGGATGATGAGGGTGTTAAAGGAGCCACTCCACCGCAGTCAAAAGAAGAAGCGATCCAAAGTGCTATGCAGGCCATTGAATCTTCTAATGGTGAACTCTCTGTCCGTAAGGCTGCCAAAGCCTATGGGGTTCATCCAGCTACCCTCCAGCGACGTGTTCATGGTGGAAAGTCTCGCTCTAAGGCTCATGCCCACCAACAGAATCTCTCACCTGCACAGGAAGATCTTCTTGTGGAGTGGATCAAAGTACAGGGTCAGCGTGGTGTGCCTCTCTTGTTACCCATGGTTTCTGCATATGCCTCAGATATTGCGGGAAAACCTATGGGCGACAATTGGATTTGCCGTTTTCGGACCCGCCATCCAGATCTTGCATTGAAATTCACTACTAGTCTTGAGGAGAGTCGAGCTTGTTCACTTACTCTAGCTGCAGTCTCTACCTCCTATGATGTTCTCGCAGACACTGTTGCTCAGTATGAAATACCTCCCGAAAACATTTACAATATGGACGAAAAAGGAGTTCAATTGGGTATTGGTCAGCGTACAGCTGTCCTTGTGGATCGTAACCAGAAATCTGTCAGTTCCATCGAGTCTGGCAATCGTGATTTAGTGACAATCATCGAAACAGTTTGTGCCGACGGGTCAGCCCTCCACCCCTCAGTGATTTTTGAAGGACAGAGGCGGGACATTCATTGGGGTGATGTCAATCCAGCAAATGCAAGGTACGTCTCAGTCATCCTTTGTGTCATGGATTGCGCTCACTTGCATTTCCGTTAGTATTTTGACCTCACCCAATGGCTGGACTGACCAAGAGCTTGGCTCTCTCTGGCTCGAGAAAGACTTTGAACCTGTCACTGCAGCTCGTAACCACACAAAAAAACATTGCTTACTCATTCTTGACGGACATAATTCACATTGCACATATCGATTCTGTAGATTTGCAGAACAGCACAAAATCGTTGTAATTTGTCTTCCTGCTCATACCACGCATGCCCTACAGCCTTGTGATGTAGGAGTGTTTGGACCTCTCGCATCCAGCTGGAAGGCACGTCAGCCTCAATAAACATTTCATATACATTACTCACATATCTGTATATACTCAGGCCCTAGTTACTTCGTTATCCCGAAAATACATCATTATTGACAAGTATAATCTACTCCGACATTATGCAACAGCACGAGAGAAAGCATTTAAGACTACTACAATAGCAGCAGCATTCCGTAAAACTGGTATACACCCATTCAATCGCAACACCATCGATTCAATCTTGTATGAACCTGCAAAAAACTTCACAACAAAGTCTGCTATGCCTGTTCCTGTACAGCTTCCCTCACTCCTTGAACCTGTAATGACATCTTCTACTTCTTCGACTCCTACTCCCAGCACAAGCAATGAGCACGGGATCGTACTTCTGCCTCCTCTCCCTCATGTGCACCGCACTGTCTCAAAAGAATATCTCTGGACCAAAAATATAGTCATGCGCACACAGCTTGAGGCAGCAGGGAAACTGTTGAGTGCAAATTTTGCCCACATGAAGCTAATGGAGGCCGAGAATGAGAGGTTGCGCAACAAGGCATTCGCAAAGAAGAGGAAACATGTTGCTGTGAACACGGGAATGAGTCGACATTTGGCAGCAGAGGAAAACATGAAAGAGTTGTTGAAAGAAGAGATGAAACGTGTCCTGACATTGCTCAAGCCAAAATTTAAAGAACTGAAAAAGAAAATAGAGGCATTCGAGAAGAACGAGGCAAAAGCAAGAAAAGAAACAGCGGCGTGGGAGAAAAAAGTTTTGCAGGCAGCCGCAAGGGAAAGAAAGGCAGCGCAACAAAGAGAACTAGGCAGAGGTCGCAGTCGTGGACGTGGACGTGGACACGGACATATTCAAAAAGGGCGGGGACAAGGACAGACCCAGGCTATGGCAAACCAGTCTGAAGACTCAAGTTCAGAGACATCCTCATTGAATCACACAGATCACGCACCTGAAAATGATAACTCGACAGATTCAGACTCGGATTCTGAAGCTGCTCTCACTTCATTTGTTCCCACTGCACCACTCAGACAAGCTCATCCTAGGCCTAAACCTCGGCCTATTCCCCCTTCTGATTCCAACTCCCATAGCTTGCATCCTGTAGACTCTCATGAGTCATTTGATGTACCAATTACTGGTGACCCAGGGACCAACAATGCCAAGGATTCTCAGACAAGCTTTGGAGAAGAGGATCATGGGGTAAGCAAAGAAGATGAGGCAGTTGAAACAGCGATTCAGTTGATTTTGGGCCATAAATGGATTGGGCGGGGCTTGAAGTTCATGGTAGAATGGGTCGACGACGATGTTACCTGGGAGTCTCTTTCGAACATCAAAGATTGTGTTGCCCTGGATGATTATTTGGTCCATCATGGCTTAGCTGAGCCTTCAAAACTATCCAAGAAGATGTATCTTTTAAGTAGAAAATGATCGATTGGTTGTATATGAATGTGCATGGTAGGAAAGATAGTTCCAGGATAGTTCTACGACGATTCTATGCAGCTGCCAGGATGAGGTCCATCCCAAAATGGATGTTTTCCCACGCATGACTTGGATCCCGGTCAATGCCTGTTTCGGACCCATCAGGAAAACTGTCCCCTTGAAATAGACAACAATTAGGTGTTACATGCGAGAAAGTTGAATGAAAATACCAAACGTACTAAAATATTACATAGTTGCAATATGTGTGAAAGTTCGGAAATTTGGCGGCCCAGTTTGAGATTTCAAAATCTTTCAAGAACATTTCAAGAACATTTCAAATCTTTTCAAATATTCTTCGGGTAATTTGAGCAACTTGTCAGTTGGTTTCACTCATAATTCTAGTCCTTTTGCATGAGTGGCTGATATTTTGAGCATGATTCAATGTAACTTTCCTCATATTTCACAGAAATAAACATAAGAAGGATGTATTGATTGGCAGAGGAATATATACTCTATCTATATCTATCTATATAGAAAGTCAAGCTTACTTTTGGTTTCCGTTGCAGTACATGCAGCCTAAAACTAACGTTCGCAACAACCACAGTCCCCGGCCTCAGCTGCTGGTAGTTTTTCCAAGGAACTGTTAAGATCATGTACACCGTGTAACCATGCCAAAGCCACAAGGTGTCTAAGTGCGGAAGACGAGTGGGACAGTAGTGAAGTTATTAACAACTACCGCCGTTACGCTGTTAGTCCCCGGAGATCGAGAGTAGAGAAGGGAGGAACTGAGGAGCAGCCTAGTCAGAGCGGCGGGAACGCCGATGACGAGGAGCAGACCAGAGAACGTTCAAGTCCTAAGGTCGAGTGGAACGTACTTCAAGGCGTTGAGCCTGAAGACTTAGAGAAGGGTTAAGTTGGGAAGGGAGATCTAAGTTGATTTAAGTTGATAATTAAACTGAGGAACTACAGTAGCGTACAGGCAGTATTTATATCTACGGATCGGCGCATCAGTGCGGAGCGCCAGACTAACTATTAGGAGCTATACGAGTAGTACCTGCAGGGTAGAGTAAAAGACAATAAGGAGGGACTAGAACCAAAGGGTATGTGTAGCGAGAAAGAACAATAAGAGTAAGATTACAATAAGAGTGGATCTTCGGAGTACCGAGCGGCGGAGTGGAGGCCCGAGGCATGGACTTGACAGGAACTATCAACTCGCCATCGATTTTACGCCAATCGGGTTGAAGCAAGCGTGCTTTGTTGAGTGCGAATAATTTCCCGCTGTAATCTGGCATCAACTTGTAATCATATTGCGCCCCAACGGAGATGCTAGCATCTGTAACAAACATTCATTGAACACCAAACAATTAAGAGTCGGACTCTACACACCAGGAGGGAAACCCAAATCTCTGTTGTCAGCATTGTAACAATTCTCTCCGGCAATTCGTCTTCAACTTCAGCATGTTTGTTGAGTTTGCGTTTCTTGAGTTTTGACGAGACATTATCAATGTCAATACCTGCTTTGGTTCCCAACTTTCGCTCTCCTTGCGGAGTCTAAACAAAAAGATTAGTAATGAACCCTCAAACATGCCAATGCTTACCACATATAGTAACGGTCCAGTGAGCGCTATGGCGTCAAGGGAATGATCAATTACCACTTCCTTGATGATTTACTTCACATACGCGAGCTACAGAGAATGTTAGGACCAAATAGAGCTTTCTAGAATGGTATGTTCATTAAAAGATGAACTTTTGAGTAAAACAAAATGTGCCATGTGAGAATTGAACGTACCGAACAACCTCTGCATGAGGGGTCATCAAACAGAGGTATTTTTCTTCACCCTCTCCTTCAATCTTTGTACAATCCCATGTTGACGTATTTTCTGACACGTCACTGTTGTCGTTGTCCTCTTGCTCCGATTCTGGCCCTGACTTCTTCTTAACACATCTGTGCTTCTTTGATGGAGGATATCCTGTTCAATGTAAGTCAATGGTCACTGACATTGGAGGTAGAATGAAAATTGAGCGATGACATTCAGAGGCGATGAGGAACCATTATTTTTGTTAAGTTCCGTGTTTTGAATACTGCTGCTTACATAACCCAAACTCCGTTTGCTCTCCGCGGGCAGCAACAGTCATTGCATTTTACCATTACTTGTTGTTACGATCACTTCTTTTTCATCTTATCTTTCTCCTTATCCCTTGTCTTATCTTTTATCTTTTGTCTTATCTTCTATCTCCCTTATCCTATATCTTATCTTATCTTGTCACCTGACCTATTATTTATGCTTACTGATACAACATGCGCTTTTCATTTACTTATATTAAACACAGCAGTCTCACAACACGTATACAGCATGGCGATCGAGCTTTCATTACTTACGCACTACTTTACTTATGTTCTACTCATGTTTACCACTAACCCAGGGTGTTGGGCATTACTAGGGCAGAGGGTTGTTCACTAGTATATAGGCTGTAGCTACTTGCTGTATTTCCTTAGCTTTGATCTCGTCTATTCTACCTGGTTTAGCCCAGAACTCTGCTTGCTTCTTTTATCGCCCCGCCCTCTAAGGTTTTCTTGAGTGTGACGCCTGGTGACATCTGTTACTAGAACCAGTCGCTGACAGAAGATCAAAGCTATTCTTACCACCTGTCACACGCTACGCAATCATATCCCTATCACAATTATCCCCGCTCACATTTTTACCAACCCTTCACAGACTTCTACTCTCTATTCGAGCAGTGTCGCCTATAGTACAAAGGTGTAACGTTGAGTCCGACACCGTACTGGCAGACGAAAGCGTCGACTGATCACTAATCTTCGGAGAAGGGTCTTCGCGTGCACAACGAGCTCCATTCCTAGACAGGGAGGGTGCATCTGTTCATCAAGCGAGAGTGGAAGGCTGCTTCCCACATCATCGTACTCTATTTTCGAAATCTCTCCCACATTACTCTCAACTTCTACAAATCCAATCATACATTTTCCCATCATCACCACCGGGTTGCATTAGTAACTCGTCTTCCTTACAACGGATTTTACTTCAAGACTAGGACGACCTAGACTTTCGGTACAAACCGATCGTTACCGTACCCCCGATTCATCTGCTCCATCCACTTCATCCTCTATCGAACGAAATATCACCTCATTCATACCCGCCTACATACCACCCAACTTCAGCATGTCTAACCCTACTCCCGCTCCCACCACCACTACCTCCAATATTCATGGCAAGTCATTGCTCAGAGAGCCTAGCATCTTTGATGGCGACAAAGCCCAGTTCAAAGAGTGGCGCCGTACCCTCTTTGCCTACATTCGTGATCCAAGGAATAGGATCGTCACAGACAGTGAAAGAATCGACATTGCGGTCTCGTATATGCGAGGTCCCAAAGTCAGTAGCTGGGTCCAGAATTATACAGACGATAATTTCAATGACGACGAGGAGGAATGGAAAGTCACCTGGAAAGGATTCAAGGATGCATTGAATGCCTCCTTCCTAGACAAAGGACTCACAGAGAATGCTCAGGAGAAGCTAGAACATCTCCGTCAGGGCCCCAGTGAGAGGGCAGAGGATTTCTTCAAGGAATTTGAAGTCATCATGCGAGACGCCGGATATGCTAAGGACACCCCCTACGTCATCAGGCTAATTGAAATGAATGTAAAGCCGAAGCTGATCGACCAAGTATATGGCACCAGCAATGAGCGAATCGAGAAATTCGATGAACTCAAACAGAAGATTATCAGTATCGATGACATGTGGTGGCGTCGTGAGGAAATGCGACGGAATTGGTCAAACAGATACCAGCGGAATGCTGGGCAAGGACCTAGTAGCCAGAGATGGCAACCACAAACGACACAGGCTCCCATAACTAAGGCTCCAACCCCTGCGGTACCCACCCAGGATAGGAAAGACGGTACTGGAACAACTTTCAAAGGTGCAGGCAGACCAATGGACATTGACGCTGCGCGTCGCAACAAGGAATGTTTCCATTGTGACAAGCAAGGCCACATTGCGAAGTTCTGTCCAGAGAAAGCACCGAAGCCGCAGTTCGTCAGAGGCATGTGGAGCCGGATGACACAGGAGGATCAGGAGGCTATGGCCAAAGAATTGGGTTTTGTCTTGCCCCAGCAGTAGACGCAGGTCTGCCGGGGCCAATCTCAGAATCAGCATCGGACTTTTCGTCATCGTCATATGTAGACAGTCAATTTAGTTTTGAATTTGGTAGTACTGGTACACCCAATAAAAATAACTTATCTACAATGACGACCCGAGCTGAGAAAAAACCTGTGAGATATGAACCAAACACACCTGAATGGGTGGCGCAGCGGTTACAAATGGACAAACTCCCTATGGCTATAGGAATCCTTAGAGCCTGGATGCCTGAAAGTCGTATCAGAGAAGCATCGGAAGAAACGGTATTGGCTATACAAAATCTGAGTCATGCAACCGCAACTGAAGCAGTTACCAATCTCAAAAGTCGTAAGAAATTCGTCCGAGGTACCCGAGGACGTGAGCTAAAGTTGCGAACCACTATTGAGAATATCGACAATGGTGTACAGATTGAAATGGAAGCCCTCCTAGACAGCGGAGCCACAGGGTCCTGTATCAATAAGGATTTTGTAGAACAGCACCAGCTCACTGTTAAGGAGTTACCAGTCAAAATGCCGGTCTATAACGCCGATGGCACTCTGAACAAAAATGGTTCCATAGAAGGCTATGTACAAGTCCGAATGGTGATAGGAGATCATGCCGAACGGATAGATATGGCAGTTACCAATCTAGGCAAGACAGATATCTTTCTAGGCATAGACTGGCTACGTTACCATAATCCTAGCATTGATTGGAAGGAATCTACGTTAACGTTCGAACGTTGTCCTGACAAATGCGGGTATTTGCCACACTATGAATCACCTGAGGATGATGGTACAGAGGAAAAACTTGTCGATGGTGAAAGGATCTTCTGGTTCGATTGGGATGGGTATCTTTCTGACCAAGGCCATATCAAAGTACAAACTGCTACTACAGATGCCGCTACTCCGTACCTTGCCGAGTATGCTGATGTATTTAGTAAAAAAGACTTTGACCAAATGCCAGAAAGATGTCCATGGGATCATGCCATAGAGTTAACGCCAGGCTCCAAACCAGTTGACTGTAAAGTCTATCCCCTCAGTCCACCGGAACAGAAGGCTTTAGATGAATTCCTAGAGGAAAACCTTAGATCGGGACGAAAACGACCATCACGCTCACCCATGGCTTCACCTTTCTTCTTTGTCAAAAAGAAAGATGGAACACTACGGCCTGTACAGGATTATCGAAAGCTAAATGACATGACTGTTAAGAATCGATATCCACTCCCGTTAATCCAGGAACTCATTGATAAACTGAAGAATTCCAAGATCTTTACCAAAATGGATGTCCGATGGGGATTTAATAACATCCGGATCAAAGAAGGAGATAAATGGAAGGCAGCATTCCGAACAAACAGAGGCTTGTTCGAGCCCACAGTTATGTTTTTCGGACTTACAAACTCACCCGCCACGTTCCAAGTATTCATGATTCACATCCTTCGAGAGCTCATTGATCAAGGACACGTCATTGTCTATATGGATGATATCCTTATCTTCACGGACAACATTGAGGAACATCGGATCATCGTCAGAAAGGTTCTTGACATCCTAAAAGCCAACAAACTGTACTTGAAACCTGAAAAGTGCACCTTTGAGGCTAGGGAAGTTGAATATCTTGGTATCATTGTAGGCAATGGACAAATCCGGATGGACCCAAAAAAGGTTGAAGCAGTTCGAACCTGGCAGCCACCACAGAAAAAGCGCGAACTACAATCATTCTTAGGGTTTTGCAACTTCTTCCGCCGGTTCATCCGAGATTTCAGTAAAATTGCCAAACCCCTAACACGGCTCACAGGGAATGCGACTTGGGAATGGACATCTCTTGAACAAGATGCGTTCAATCAACTGAAAGACCGGATCATCGAAGACGTCACTCTCATTATCCCAAGAGAGACTGGAAAATTCCGGATTGAAGCTGATTCTTCCGATTACGCAAATGGTGCTGTCTTATCGCAAAATGTCGATGGAAAGTGGAGACCAGTAGCCTTCAGGTCCAGGTCACTTAACGAAGTTGAACGGAATTATGAAATTTACGACAAGGAGATGATGGCCATCATGGATTCTCTATCAGACTGGAGACAGTATTTGCTGGGCGCAAAAGAACCTGTTGAAGTCTTTACCGATCACCAGAATCTCCAGTATTTCCGGAAACCTCAGAAGTTGAATCGACGACAAGCCAGATGGGTAGTTGAAATTGCTGAATACCATATTGAGCTCTTCCATAAGCCTGGGAAATCAATGGGAAAAGCCGATGCTCTGTCAAGGATGTCAGGCCTTGAGAAAGGGGAGAATGACAATACCGACGTCACACTGCTAAAACCAGAATTTTTCATTTCTCAAGTAACGGATCAGACATCTGCCCCCGAAGACGATCTGCTTAATCTCATCCGAAGAAAGAAAAACCAGCGAGACAAGTTAGTACAGGTTGCCCTCGAGTCTAAAGACAAGGAATGGCTTGAAACTGAGGATGGACTAGCAGTCTGGCAAGGACGCATCTATGTCCCCAAGGACAAAGAGCTCAGAGGACGAATCATACAGGCACATCATGATGCCCAGACAGCAGGACACCCTGGCCGCTATAAAACTATTGAGTTAATTACACGCAACTACTGGTGGCCAGGAATCAGTCGAGATGTCAGGATCTACGTGGAAGGCTGTGAAAAATGTCAGGCCACAAAGACACATCGTACAAAACCCGTAGGACCGTTACATCTACATGACGTACCATCTGAGCCTTGGGAAATCATAGGAACAGATATGATTGGCGAATTACCGGAGTCTGGAGGGTATAATGCCATCAGCGTGTTTGTTGATCACTTCACGAAGAGGTTACGGCTCTTTGCCACACATACTACGATAACATCTGAAGGAATGGCACGTGTCTATCGTGACAAAGTATTCCCGATCCATGGAATGCCCCGGAAGATTGTCCACGATCGCGGCCCTCAGTACCATGCCCGCTTCATGAAGGAACTGTACAAGTTGCTAGGAATCGAAAGCAACTATACAACTGCATACCATCCTCAGACTAATGGCCAGACGGAACGGATAAATCAAGAAATTGAACATTACATCCGTCTTTTTGTGAATCATCATCAGAGTGATTGGCACGAATGGCTTCCAATGATGGAGTTTGCATATAACGATCGAGTACACTCAGCTACGAAGGTTTCGCCCTTCTACGCAGACAATGGCAGACACCCATACAAATATACCACACCGAAGATGACGTCACAAAACCCAACAGCACAGGAGTTTGCCGATAGTATGAAACAGATCAGGGAAGAAGTAGGATCGGCACTGAAAAAAGCCGCTGAGGACATGAAGCGCCAATATGACAAACACCGGAATGAAGCGATAGAGTATAAGGCTGGTGATAAAGTCTGGCTTGAAGGAACCAACATAACGACAGATCGCCCAATGAAGAAACTTGGGGATAAACGATTTGGACCGTTTAAAGTTCTTGAAAAGATCGGATCCAGCTCATACAAACTTGACATCCCTCACACGTGGAAAAGAGTCCATAATGTCTTCAACGAAACACACCTATCCCCGTACCATGAACCCCAATTCCCGACACAACCCCGAAATACCGAGCCACCTCCAGAAGTAGTTGGAGAAGAAGAAGAGTACGAAGTAGAAGAGGTTGTGGATGCACGCAAGTATTGGAATAGCATCCAGTACAAGGTAAAATGGAGAGGTTACGGACCACATGAAATGACGTGGGAACCTGCAGCTAATATGACGAATGCCAAAGAAGCTGTTCAGGACTTCCACAAGAAGTATCCTAACAAGCCCAGGCCTCGAACCCTTAAACGGATCGAGATTCCGATTGCTCAATTTCCCACTGAATTGTTCCGACAAATACCTACACCAGACATAGAACCAGTCCCAAGTACCATGCCATCTGAAGCACTTGTCAACCGACTTGCGCGTCATGGAATTCGCGCCTTAAAGGGGGGGTAATGTTACGATCACTTCTTTTTCATCTTATCTTTCTCCTTATCCCTTGTCTTATCTTTTATCTTTTGTCTTATCTTCTATCTCCCTTATCCTATATCTTATCTTATCTTGTCACCTGACCTATTATTTATGCTTACTGATACAACATGCGCTTTTCATTTACTTATATTAAACACAGCAGTCTCACAACACGTATACAGCATGGCGATCGAGCTTTCATTACTTACGCACTACTTTACTTATGTTCTACTCATGTTTACCACTAACCCAGGGTGTTGGGCATTACTAGGGCAGAGGGTTGTTCACTAGTATATAGGCTGTAGCTACTTGCTGTATTTCCTTAGCTTTGATCTCGTCTATTCTACCTGGTTTAGCCCAGAACTCTGCTTGCTTCTTTTATCGCCCCGCCCTCTAAGGTTTTCTTGAGTGTGACGCCTGGTGACATCTGTTACTAGAACCAGTCGCTGACACTTGTACTTCTACAAAAGTTGTAATTCTAAAAGGCTTGGCTAGCCCTGTCACTTCATATTTAAATCGGTAGTCACCATAGTATATTGTTTAAGAGGCCAGAAATATGATTCCGGGCAACCTACATTAGTACTGATTACATGATTGCAGAGGAATTGTTCAACCATTTATGGCCAGTACTAGCCAAGTCGAAGCCACAATTCAAGAAGTTGTCCACTAATTCATCCTCTATAGTTAACTATGTGAATTTTAGTACCAATTATAAATATTATTCCTACATAGTTTGGAGATTCATCAAACAAATTCTAAATAAATCAAATTGCATTATATTTTGAAAATATCGGAATTTTGAAAATGTAGTACTAGTTTACAAAATATTTCAAAACTTTCTTGATATTGTCTCATATTTCAAGGGGACAGTTTCCCTGATGCCCCTCTTCCGAAAAATATTCATTCCTCAGTCATAACCTACCCTAAAATCACCAAATCGCTATCACCGTGTTCGTTGGATAGGTGGGCATCATATCACGTCCCCATAGCTTGTATGTATGAAGTAATCATGTATGATAACCAAAATACGCTTGTGCGTCTCATTACCTGGCCCCACCCAGTACAACTCTTTTTGAGGAACTGGGTTTCCGTTTCTTGGTGGGTACATGTGAAGTGGAAGATGAGCCTGAACTTGATGACTGATTCTTTTGGTTTTTGTAGCCCAAATTTGATTCCGCCTCTGCTGCTGAACGGAGTGATGATTGGCCTTTTCCAGATCCTAAAGCAAGATTCCTCAAGGCCAATGCTTTCAACGAGCTGTAGGCAGATGGTTTCCGAGCTGAGGGAATATCAGAATCAGAGTTCGAGCTGTTGCTCTCCTCCTCTTGTCCAGATGATTCGGAGCTTGGAGCTTCCTTTCGCTTTGGCATAATTAAGAGAGAGAAAAGGTATATGGTGGTAGAAAAAGAGAATGTTTACGGCGATCTCTGAATATTATAAGTTGAATCTTGAACCAGCGGGGAACTTCGACATTCATATATATATAATAGAGCCTGAAAATGCGGTTACACTAAGTTTCAAATTAAGATCCAATAATATTAAAGGTTGCTCCTACAAGTTTTATTCAGAGGCGTTATCTACTGCCATAATGTTATTCATAAGAGTTAGTGCTTTTACCCAGACCTCTGCCCTAGGTAGCCAATCTTCCAGAGGTAAGGGAATTTGCAGTTCCTTTGTGCCCCGCCTACCTGACTTAAGGGTCTCAAATATGGGATAACCTTCCTCTTCCCATTCATCCTGCCTTATGCCAAGCCCTGAAGGCAGCCCTGCATCACTCTCCAAGACTTCCACTAAACAGTCATTGAAGACTTTTCGTTGCAACTTGGTGGAAAACGGGTTTTTATGCTTTGGTACCCATACTGGTGCATGATGAAATTGAGATTGAACATCTTTTAGAATACGATCTAGAAAGGGAGTTATGAAGAAAAAAAATATAGGCAAATCATATAATTTATATACCTGGCAAATTCTGTGTTTCATCAGAGCTTGAGCTGGTATGTGTAGATATATCTTCAGCCTCAACACCATCTGTGTTATCTATATCTGAGCCACTGTCACTGTCTGATGAGTTATGCTCAATATTATCCTCCTCATCTTCCACCCCATAGTATCGTCCAATGATTGTGGGGTCAAGACCATTGCAATCATCTTCATACTCACCATGCTCAAGGTGACCAATGAGGTGCATGTCCTACAATATTGCAAGTTATATGACCAACAAGTTAAAATAATAATAAAAAGTGCCTACCTCAGGTGTTTGATCATGACCCTCTCCAGAGACTGGATGTGAGTTCCAATCTTCACAGAATGTATTACAGTCTTCATTAATCTCATCTAAGAAGAGATAATGCAGCAACCATAGATGAGCAGGATCCCCATGATCAAGCCCATGTAGCTGTTCTAGTCGCTGAAAAAAAGCCCTCCATTGCTATGCAAATTGTGCCCCAACTTCAACCCATAATCACTCAATGCGGTTATTACGCGTAGATCTAAGCAAAGGTAACAAATTACTCAGTATAGATTACACAGGAAAATATGAAGATAGGCACATACGTCCCCCACATGAAGTTTGTACGATGGAGGCCGCGAGCGATAATCATATAAATGGAAACCTTTGTATTTTCCCCACCTCGATCACCACGTAGACGTGATGGAAGACCATATTTTTCTATTGCAGTAAGGAAAAGCTCAAGAACTGTTGTTGCTTGCTTGTAGCCCTACTACCTATTTTGAAACACTTGATGAGTACAATTCAATAGGGCAGTAAGTAATGCATAGACATACCATTTGGGAGTAGCCATCTATGATTCCATGTATTACAAAACCCCATCTAATAAGCTTGTGATGCCCATCCAGATGCCAGAGTGCATTTGGACGAGAGACATGATATACGCGGCGGGGAATCATAGTATAATTCCGAAGTATATTTCCAAGGGGATCAACTCGGTCAATTGATTCCTTGATTCTGCGCTTCTGAAGCCGAAGCCCATGCTTCTTCCTGAGTCGGCCCCTTAGGTAGCGGACCCCTGATTGTGGATTATGCCGGCGGTACTCTTTAATCAGTCTGTCGAGATCAGCATCAGATATACTGCTGTAGGCTCGGGGACTAATCCCATATTCCTGTAAATATTTGGATAGAGTATTCCGATGTATGCCAATAGTGCTCGCAAGTTGGCTAATGGTTATATTTCGGTTAGGTGCAAAAGCTTCCTCTAGTAGGTTTTCATCAGGTACTTTCCGCGGTCGACCTCTCTTCCCTGTTCGCTGGATATTAACAGGCTTCATGAACCGGACATTTGATTCCCTAAAACTGTATATAAGAAACATATCTTGAGTCTGTAACATCACACTTACCCCGTCGATGGATGTCCTTCGGCTTCTTGTGTTTGTTGTAAAAGCTCCATCAATATCTCAGCTACTTTGTAAACCCACTCTTTCAATACAGGGTATTCTTCATCTCCAAGCTCAAAGGCCAGAATAAGAGGAAATGCATCATTGACCAATGCCCTACAGTGTGAACTGAAGGCGAGATTTCTCAGCATCTGTGTGCAAGGCCTGAAGTGCATGAGAATAGATATCGGATACAATCTGGTGGGCATGGATGATATTTGCAGGCCAGGAAGTGGTACTGGTGGTGGTCAGAGGAGTTGGAAGTCGAGGTAGATAGTCTGGCAGCATTGAACTGAAGAGAAGGGTATATTGGAATGACAATCAGCAATATTTGCAGCGGATCTCCCAGGTCCACTCTCGGTCCGGTTTGACGTATTTAAATGCATTGCACTATATATTCAGCACTTGGCTCCGTTCATTCTCCAGGTCCTATAGCCTCTGACTGGGTCTGACATCCAAAATATTATGACCCTCTTTGTGGCCCCTCATACCCCAGCTTTTGTGTAAGCTTTGTTTTGATTTTCTTCTATTTTCTTCCACATTAATGCAAACTAGGCAGGTACAACACTGTTCAAATTTCCTTTGTCTGTGTTGAAGAATCATTCCGAGCTCATCACCAGCATGGTCACTGGGGGAGGCACTTATGACGATGGCCAACCCATTTACCTTGCCAACTTATCAGCTATGGAGTTCGAGATGGTCTTGGCCTGGCTGGAGCATGCGTGCGTACCAACCTATTTTCTCCCTCAATATCTTCACTCACTTGCACAGCAATAGAAGATGGCAGCCCTGTTCCTTTTCTCCATCACTTCCTCAACTCATAGCTCTACTACAGTCTGCCCGTTTTCTCATGATGCGGTCATTACTGCGGTGGGCTATCAACCACCTGGAGAATTACGACCCCCCCAATGAGTACAATTCAAAAGATATCCCTCAGCCAGGAGATACCCCTTCTCAAAGATTCCTGGCTTCGACCTCCTGTGGGTGCACTTATCACTACATCCCTCGAAAACATTCTGGGCTTGTCATCGGAGCTCAATGCAAGCCTTCACACTACAGTACTGTCAAAAATCATGTTGGCTCGGGAGACCTTGAATGCGAGGCGGATTCTCCTTGCCTATTCAATTCCCAAGGATGATGGATCTATCTCTCCTGCGGCAGAGTGTAGTGCTGAGCACCATAGTACGCGTTGTTTCCAAATCTGGGTGGCTGTCTGGTGGGGAAAGGTAGCCCGAAAGATCCTTCACCCAGATCCCAAGGATAGGTACCTGCTTTCAAAGCTTGGGGTATATCTCCATTCTCTGACTTTCGATGGAATGCCTCCTCAATGTGTACTGAACTTCATCTATCGAGTCGAGTCAAGTGGGTCCTTAGAGGTAGAGAATGCTATTATAGACAAGGCAACGTCCTCAGTGAAGGCTTACCTCTGCACCCTACATATGAATGCTGATGAGTTCAACTTTACTGAAGATGAGGAACGGGATGACATGGCATATAATTTTTAGAATAGACTACGTACTTCCATTCATCATTTGCATCGATACAACCTTTTTAATACATAACCGGAACATTTACTATGTTCAAGAAAACCAATAGCAGAACTATGCTATTCAGCAATTTCTAGAAGTTCCTCCATAGTTGAAAAAAGCTGTATGCGACGAGCAATTACTGTGTGCTTATCTTCCACCATACGAGCCCACCAGTCTGGGTATTGTATGTGAAGTTCCTTTTCTGTCATACAGCCATTCTCAACCCAACGGAAAATAGGACCAGCTGTAAACTGCATAAAAGACGTTCAAATATCCCCTTCAGCAACAGGGGTATTTGAGTGGGTAATAACAGCAGAAGGAATGAGAATAGTAGCAGCATGAGGGAAATCAATAACTAGCTTTAATTCCCAGAGTATGAGTTGTGCACTTCGTGCTGGGTCAAACCGGCCTAGTGCAGTGATAGCACACCACCCAAATGGCCAGTTCAAATGGTCTCTATGCTTATATGTCCACACATTACCCCCGAAATTGAAGGCAGCAGCGGAAAATACACTACCTGGGAAGTTTCGGGAAAGAGTTGGTAACTCCTCATACATTCTGGTCTGAGTTGCTTCATATACTGCATAGACACGAGGAGCCCAAATAGAGAAAGCTCCTAGAAATTCAGGGTAAGGGCAAATGTTAATTGCAAAACGAATTGCTTACGGTTTTGATACATAGCCATTTGGAGGACGGTCTCATGCCCTACAAGTCGCGCAAGAACAACTGTTAAAGCCTTTGGGTTGAGAGCAACTGGGCAAGGGCTTCCCATTCCCATAGTAATGCCGCAGTTATAAGCTGGGAATGAACTGCGTAAATGAGGGTTGGGGGCAGCGGCACCAAGCCCAGCCTGCTTACCCTCCTGCAGAATCAGATCGGAAGCTCGGAGAAGATCTTCTGCATAGCCAGAACCAGGTGTTCCAGCCAAAACACCGATAACCCGGCCTAAGGGATCGATGAGGGGATATGGAGTTCTAAACCACTCAAATAAGCCCAAGGACAATGAAAGGAGAATATTCAAGTACATACAACCCATCCCATGGTATGTGACGGAACCCCAATGCAACCAGGTCTTCAACAGAGTAACGCCTCTGGATATCGGCGTCCGACCCACGTTGTTTCCGAGTGCCCGGTTTGGCAGTATGAGCCCCATGTGCAGCGTCAAAATCTCGGGCCTCAAGATCAACCTCTATGGCTGTGCCGGCGGACAGCACATGTGCTATTGTCCGCTTTGAGGGCCCAGCTTGCACCGGCTCCCTCTCAGCCTTGCGTTTTCATTTTCCCGTGCGTTTTGAATTTCGCAAGCTCAAAGGCAAAGGGCATAGGGGGGAGGTTGAGGGGGAAGCTAAGGGAGGAGCTTTGGAAACAAGGGTGGGGGCAATAATGGGAAGGATGCTTAAGGGAAAAGAAGCCGCAGTTTGAACCTCTGCATTTGATTCCGCGCGGCAATTTATCCATCGGCGTTCCCTGTTTCTTTGACGCTGGACATTGTCATGGGTTTGTTTGTGGGTCGGAGCACACTCACGTAACGGTCCCATTAGAGGCGGAATGTGCTCATGTATTTGTTCCCCAGAGGATCCAAGGTCGGGGTTGTCCCTGTCAACGCCAAGGTCTTCTTCCCCGATGGGGCCACACAATTGAGGAAGGCAGGCGCGAATTAGGCTGAGAAAATCAAACCCTGGAGGTGCAAGTACGGGCTCCACCATTCTTCCTGGCTTGAATTCCGGATTAGAAGGGTTTTTGGCGACCTGTATCCCTCTCAGTTAGCATCTCGATGTTTGTGGCCAGAAGTGAAGACAATACAGACGGAACTTCAAAGGAAATAGCCCATTTTATTGAAAGGTTGCACTGGGAAAGATCAGCTGCAATTAAGAGGAAGAAACCATGGAATGTGATAGGCACACTGCGTCTCCGAGCCTCTTCTGCAGCCACAGCTGGATCCAATTGGGGCTGAATCTGTGACTCCGTGGCCTTGAGAAGTGGCTGAGAAATTCGCTGTCTCTGTAAGACCTGGGTCAAAATAGGTCTTAGGGTAGGTTTTGGTATGTGGAGGTTTATGTTGTAGCGTGCTAGGAGCAGGCTGGAGCTCGAAGGGAGCTACGAGAACCGCGACCGAGGACGGGAATGACCTAGTAGTAGTTGGAACGACGAGATGGTGACCCTTGAGGGGTTCCTAGGAGGTCCAGGGAGGTCCCTAATGCGTAGGGAGGTTCAGGACGAGTGCGGGACCGTAAGATATTGCGTAGTAGGAGTTGTACTCGCTAGAACGTCAATATAGAGTCGAGTAGGTGGGTTATGCAACGGGGTCTCGAGGGTGTAAGCTCCCGAGAAGGGATATGCCAGGGAGGGTAGGTCCCTGGGGACTAGGTTTGAGGATGGTCGTCCTCGAGTGTGGGAGGTGGTAACGGAGAAGCAATACGTAGTTCGACGTGAGGGGTAGCTTCGACGTTACCTAGATCGAGGTCCCGAAGCTTACGAAGTAGCTAGGGAGCTCTGGGAGGTTTGGGGAAGGGTAACTCACCAAGCGGGTAGGCGTTGGGGAGCTTTAGTAATGTTCGAGGGAGCTCGGAGACTCACTCGGAAGGCTTAGACTTGAAGTGAAAGCGTATATTCGATCGTATGGACGATCAGAGAGACAATAGACAGAAGTAGAGAGAAACAGAGGTAGAGAAACAGAGAGTAAAGAGAAATCCGTATGGTTAGCAGGTACAAAGGGACAGGGACTGGACCTATGCAAAAGGGTGTGTGTTCAAAATATACCAAGCTGGGCTTCTGAACGCTCCTGGACTGATTAAATACGTATGGGGAAGTTAACAAGGAGACATGGTATGAAGCGAGCACTTAATGGGGATTCTAAGTACATGAGGATGGAATGATGGACGCATGTACGGGTGTCGTGGAATGATTCGGTTGAATGGAGGGGAGCTAAGGGTTGCGGAGGTGGTTCTAGCGGTAAGGAGGTCTGTGGGACGTTTGAAGTGTTCTCAGGGATTCATGGAAGGGGTCTGAGGAGATCGGGAGCTATGCTAGAGAGCTTATGGGCTAAGGAACTTGGGGTGAGGCATGACAGCAAAGCGGTTCCACTAACTCCTTGTTAGGCTGATCAGTGATTATTAGGCTCTTTTCAAGCTCTTTACGTCGCACGATCATCACAACGTCCCTTCTCATATTAAGACAGAGGTATGACATGGGTTAAAGTCACGAAACTCACAGTAACGAAACAATCTTAAACTCAAGGCAGGTATTCATGAACTGCTTCCTGCAGGATCCTTTTTTGTTTTGCCAAACTTCACAAACCTTCACAAACTGCTTTATTTGCGATGTCGTCAATTCGAGTGTTCTGGGTGGCATCGGTATAGAGGGGGCAGGGAACTTGTTGATGGTGAACGTTGAACTTTCCGAAAGCTCTTGGTCAAACCCCATTTAGTCAGGAATCATCTCCGAATTGGAACAAGCATTGCATGACAACCTGGTTCGCGCCCGAGTCAGTAAACATGATTTGTACTGGATGCGAAAAGAGTACGTACGGATACGAGAAAATTTTTCTGCGAATACACAGACTGATGGTCAGGTTTTCATTATAGAAGCCATACCCCTCACACTTTCTTCTAAGATGCTCAATTGTCTAGTCCAAATATTCTACATGCAAGTAGTTTGTACCGCTCCTGAGTACAATGATCAGAAAATACGCCGTTTAGTCTTTTGCTATTTTGAAGGGTGCAAGGGTTTGCATAATTGGTGGTAAGTGGTACTTTTGTCCTTCACCCAACGCAGACCAATTTCACACCCAGGGCGCCCCCCTGATCTCGATGACATACTAGTAGGAACACCTGTACCGGTCAGTGTAGCACTAAGTATATGTGTCTTTTCAGTTCCTCAATTCATTCAGACTATATGAGCAGCCAGATGCAATAGCCTGAAGAGGACAATTGCATCTATTTTCACCCTACCGCACTTACTATGTCAAGGAGCCTGCAGATCACACAGTAAATACATCCCCGGAGTCCCTTGAACACCTTGTAACGTGAATGCTGAAGGAAACCACTCCTAGCAAACGTGAGGTAAGGTTTATGTATATTTTGATAGTGCTGAATCTCGAACTGATGCTTCTTGGCAAGAGGAATAAGGTGAGCATTGAATATATCCGTTAATTGAAGTGATCTCTTACCTGATTTCATTTTTTAATAACTTGTCTGCGCATAGGTCGCTGTTTGAGTATATGTAATGACCAATGGGTCACATAGCTATCACTCTACTAGATTGTACTCCGCGTTGTAAAAACACGGTCTGACCAGCTCCAAATATTGCTAGCAGTCAAGACATGTGTGCTGGTAAAAGTAGCTGTACCGGTGTTGGATTAAGTATCGTGTTTTGGAAGAGGATAGGGGTTTTCTAAAGAAGGTAAGTGATCATTCACCCTATCCACCCTCATCGGATCCAGGTGCAAACTGTTTAAACAGAAAAGAGTATGCAAAACGCCGAGTATATCTGTTACAATTGTCAAAAACATTGAAAACTGAGTCGGACTACCTTTGAACATCTCTAACAAATTAGTAGCAACCAGTCCAAGGTGAGTCATCTTTTTGAATGAATGAAATGACGAAGAGAGTAATAAAATCAGCTTCTACCTATAGTTTTCCCTGCTCTTGATGACCAGTATCCGTTATACTTGGCTCTGTAGGTCCCGATGGCTTTCTCTGGGCATTCTGCTTGAATGAAATCATAAGCCTGTAGACGGACACCACATAGCCTCACACAGCCGGCGATCGCGAGTGGCTGTGGACTCCGACTCAGAGCCCGGAGGCAAATATAGCTATGTATAAGGTGAAAATAAGGTGGAATCGATTTGGACATCCGACGCTCAACACCACTGGTCAACCGGTCAGCGTTAGCACTGTGCAAGTGTCTTTGTTCTTCCTTTTTCCGATTGTATTGTTCATTAATCTTTATTTTCCAAACTAGTCTTTCAACCCAAGAAAATCGACAACCTATGCATGAGCAATAAATCTGCAGGCCAAATTTATTGCCATTGTAACCTCCAAACTAACTATCTGTAAGCACCTCTTTCGTCCTTTTTCTCATCGTCAATTTTCTTTTTTTTGCAATCGTAAACTGATGAGATGATATTCTCAAAAACTCAGATTCGACACGATGTTCCTTCGACGATCCTCAGCCTTTTGCCAAATATTCTATCTGTACATCGTTTTCGCTGCTCTCCTCGGTGTGTCTCTGGTAACCAGTAGTCCCTTGGTCGCTGTGCCTCATTTGCTTGAACGGAGTGGGGGAGATCAACCCAAAATTACACGTCCACGTCAGGAGATGAAGCAACACTTCTTGTCAGCTGCAGCCCTGATACGTAGTTTTACAGAAACCTCCAAAAATGGTGATCTGGTCATCAGGCTTGGATGCAGAGAACCAGGTCAAGAGGAAAAATACATGGTCGCAAACGTTAGAATCATGAGTCTCCTTAAAAAAGACCTAAAATTCACCATTTTCTTTGGCACCATCGTTGGCTTCAGCGCTTCCAACGTGACCGTTCCCGGCGACTCGCACTAAAAAGGTCATTGTTGAACAGTCAGACATTCCGCGCTCTGATGTCTCCGAAACTGCGCAAAGTCACCACACTCCGAGAATCGACCAGGGTCGCTTGATCAAATTGGGTCCGGGCCGGGATTCAAGCCTTGTAGCTCACTTCGACCGCAACAATGCCGCGAAGAAACAATTGGTCAATACGTTTGGTGACGCTGACAAGTTGCTCTCGCACACCCAGGCCATGTTCCTCGAAGAGTACGGGTTCTCATGGGCTCATATTTTGGTTATCAATGATGACCTGGACTATATCACTGTTGCCCTGATTTGCATGCAAATGATGAAGGGCCCAGAGGGACAAGTATTGGCTCAGGGTGTTTTGGGGGAATGGCTCAAAATATACCTGGCCATGAAAGCTCTGAGGGGATCAGATAGCAGTCAATATGTTATGGCTGTAGAATGGTTGCTTGAAGGTAAATATCATCATGTAGCAGAGTCTGAACAGACTCCAACACAGTAGCGTTCGAGGTAGGACGTATTTCATAGCTAGTCTACAGTAGTCTACGGATCGCGTACAATGGTCAAATAGGTGAATAATATTGGATTTTTTTCCATTTACTTGCTTTCTATCCATCTCCGATTAGCGTAAGGCGGCCTAAGAGGAGGTTCAAAAGAAAACTCAAAAGACCAAGAAAGAAAGAAAATCCCCGAGAACCAAAACATCACCCGCTAATCAAGAGGCCCTATCCGTATTGTCCTTCTCATTTATATTTACATCTCCATTTCAACCCGTCTGAGAAATATGAGAGGGGACAAAGGCACCGAAAGAAAACGAACGTCCGTCCTCACTTACCGTGTATGTTACTTACATATATTCCTTTGCATGTTCGGTCTCTCCAGCAACTTGGGGTGATGTCCTCCTTCTCCTTCTCCCTCTTCTTCCCAGTCAGAATCCACGTGTTCCACTGTTCGTTAATTCCACTCCTCTCTCACCATCCTAAGTCCCATTCCGAAGATCCAGAGACCACTTCGCATTCGCACTGTTTCCTTCCCCAGCCATTGTCCAAGTGCTCGTTCTCGTCGCCTTTAGTAATAACACTAATATTAATGGAGCTTCATCGTCATGTCCATACTGGTCCTGTTCATTTCCGCCTCCTCTGCATGCTTACCGTACCCAGAAACATTCACATCCTCACATGCATACTCTTCTTCCGGGTTCCAATCCGCAGACATATTCCATACTCTTATGTTCTCTCCCCTCCTCGTTGACCAAGATCTCTGATGTAGGCCATAAGGGACCCACCCGTTCCTGAATCCTTCGTTTGAACATTCTACATAAGCCTACGCATCCGAGACACGACCGTCTCATAGACAGTAAGCTCCACGATAAGAAACCACAGTACGGATCATCATAACGTGTAATGGACAAACAACTTCTGGCCTGGGTAAGTGTAAGCCTGTTGGGATAATCCCGGGCATTGACGAGGTAGATCCTCCATATATCACGCTCGCGCTAGATGGTCCAGTTGCTCTTAGAAGACAAAGGAGGATCTGGCGGAGATGCAGGAGGATCTATGGGAGAAAGTAGAAGAAATCCCTGCGACGAATGCCTCCTCCGGCGAATCCGCATCTTTCACCAATTTGATCACAGAACCATCGTACTGTTCTACAGCCACGATCAATAGCTCAATCCAACCTCCACAAGCTTAGGCGACCTCTGGTTCGTACCAGAATTCTTCAACTCGGAGGAATGATTCACGGAGGTCTTCCATACTGAATTTCACGATATTGCCGATTGATTGGAGGGGAAGAGGCTTCTGGGCGGATGGAGGTTGCAGGAGGCGGTGAGCGATAGGAGTGGAGAGTTTAGGCAAGTGAGGAGGAGTCGGAGGAGTCGTTAACGGTGATGAAGATGATTGCTGTAACTGGGGTAACATTCCTTGAACGACTGTCCTAGCCTTTTCTCAATCACATCTCGATCCACAACATCGATTCTCGTGAATATCACCACCAGCAACGCCCCACCCACCTCTGTATCTCTTCCCCACTCATCTGCATCCTGCGCCCGGCCGATATCACTGACGTCGACAGTATACCCCATTGCACTGCCTCCTCGCAGTATTCATGGAAATCCTCTGGAGTCCATTCAAATTTGCATGAATTATCCGTTAGTGCCTCTTAGAGGTCAAATATCTATATGAAGAGCGATACAATCGAAGTCCTCAGTGTTGAACCAACAAAGTACTAAGTAGAAACTGAGGGATGAACGTGCGAAAAAGAATATAAGTAAGTGAAGTCACGTGAGTCCGGAATGAATCGGCAGTAATAGGGAAAGTATCTCCCAACAGTGCCGTTTGGAGACCCCTTCGGTATCGCGCTACCTGCTCTCCTGTCTACCTCACATTGGCTTAAATGTTGAATGAAATCTCAGTTGATAAGGAAAACAACTGTATAGCATTTCTATGTACCTGTTGAATGAAATCTATAGTACTTTAGTAAAGCTAGATGAAGGAAAGAAAAATAAGTAATCTCACCTCAGTTGATAAGGAAAACAACTAAGGGAGTTCAAACGGCAGTATCAAGTATATAAGGTGATTGAGTAGTAAATAGGAGTGGTCAAGTTCGGTGGCCGGAATAATAGTCACACGTACCAAAGCAAGCATACAAAGTATTAATCCAACACCCCCCCTACTGCGTATGCTGAAGGTAAAGCATCTGAATTATTCGGGCATGGATAGGTCCTGAAAGAGCTTTTGTCGTAATATCGGCAACATTCTCACCGCTACGGATCCGAACAATCTTCACGCTGTCATCTTTAACCTTCTCCCTGATGTAGTGCTCATGCATGTCGATGTGTTTGATCAAGGAATGATTCCTGGGCTCCTCCGTTAGTGATACTGAACCGAAATTATCCCCATGAATAATCGTAGGACCATTGAGTGGAAGATCAATCTCCTGAATGAATGAGCGTAGCCAGCACGCCTGTTGACAGGTTTTCGAGAGACCAATATATTCTGCTTCAACTGTAGATAGAGCCACGGATCCCTGTCTCTTTGATGCCCAAGACACCGGAGCACCACCCATGAAGAATACATAGCCTGCAGTGGATCGACGAGTTACTAAGCACGAAGCCCAATCGCTGTCCGAGTATCCGAAAGGAGCAAGGCCAAAGCCAAGGCGTTCATCACCAGGCTTAGGAGCTCGATAGGTGATAGAGTAATCGATAGTCCCCCAAATATAACCTGCTAGCCATTCGCAAGCCTTCCAATGAATAATACCGGGGTTAAGTTGGAATCGAGTGAGGAAATTCGACGCAAATGCAATATCCGGCCTTGTCGAACAAGCACCCCAGAGTAGGGATCCTATGAACGAACGGTAAGGTTTGTTCGACATGAACCTGCGGTCATCTTCGGGTAGTGGATTGGGAGATTCAGTGACTTTCATCTTAGGATCTAATGGGGTGTGTCGGATACGGACCATTTCCAATCCGAAATGTTCCAGCATACGTTCGAAATATGCCTTTTGCAATATAGTAATGGATTTAGAAATCGGGTCTTGAAAAATTGTCATTCCTAGGAGTACGCCCGAATTAACCTCACTCGATTCCCATCTTTTTCCTAGATCAGCAATAGCCTTCTTCCTACCGCTTTCTGTTGAAGAAGCCCCATTCACATCGTCGCCATATGTAGTAGACAGAGTGTATTTATCGTCGATTCGACGGTAACGTACACAGGGATCGGCTCTCGAAGCAATATATCCATCCTCCTCGTATCCTTTGCCTAAGGTGTCCTGCCAGTCGTGGCTACCTTGCATAGTCCCATAGATTGATTTGTTGAGCTTGCACACTTTATGTTCTTCACCCTCCTTGACAAATCCCTCAGGCTGCTTCATATACACATCGTGATTGATAGGCGAGTTAAGGAAAGCAGCTTTGAAGTCAACCTGGAACATGAAAAGGCCTAGGACTGCGATAATCGCAAGGACTATACAAATGGACTCCATACGTGCCACAGCACCGTAAGTCTTGTCGTAATCAATCCCTTCAATCTGCGTAAAGCCTTGTGCTACATAACGTGCTTTTCATTTTGCTACCTCGCGATCTTTCGACCATTTGATGGCATAGACCCATCTCCCGCCTGTAAGATTCGCATTCGGAGGTAGGTCCACCAATGTCCAACAGTCCTTTTCGATTAACGTGTCGTATTCAGCCTGCATCGGGGCTTGCCAAAGTTCGGGACGCTGCATCGCCTGTTTGTATGTGTTCGGGACCCATTTATCACTCAATTCAGCAGCGAAAGCAAAAGGACTCTTTGCAATCATCGCTAGAGAATTCTCTTCAAGTTCGTCTATACCCGTATCGGAGTCCTGGGCCCAAGCCAGGTTTCGTTCGAAAGCACTATGCTCCCGTTCAGCCGACTCCTGAAGCTGTAGTTGACGAGCTGATGGTCCACGGATACGAGTACTGCGTCTAGGACCAATGTCTTGTTCATGAATGGGCTGAATAGGTATTGGTACGTGCTGAAGAGGCTGAGGTGCAAATAATTCTGGAAGTCCTTCATAATCAGGAGTAGACGGAGTAGCAGGCATTGAGGGAACAGAAATATCTGAATGCTGAATTTGATTTTCGCTAGCTGGTGCAACAGGCACGGCATCTGGAGCCGAACCGACGTCGACATCACCAAGCATCTCACCATCAACTTCATCTGGTACCACGGGGGTAGATCTACGAGGGTCGCCCTCCTCAAATTCGACACTGCGGGATTCATGGAAAGTTCTGGTCTGTGGTAGCCAGATTCGATAGCCCCGTCTTCCAATATAACCAACAAATCGACCTTCGACTGCTCTAACGCCAAGTTTTCCATCCGTTTGGATTGCATCAAGTGTCGCCCAGCACTTACAACCAAAAGGTCGGAGATGAGAGACATCGTGACGTTTCTTTGTATAAATTTCAATTGGTATTTCATCTGGGAAACGAGAGGAGGGGATAAACACGTTCACATAGCAGAAGGTAAGTGCTGCTTCAGCCCACATTGAGGGAGGAAAACCAGCGTCGACAAGAAAAGTTCTGTTTGCTCTCTCAGCTACTCCATTAGGTGACGAAGATCTAGGTGGTATCATTTCGATAGCGATACCGTTTTCGAGACAGTAATCCCTAAACCACCCATTATCGAATTCTCCACCACCATCTATCCGGAATATCAAGACGTTCAAGTCCGTTTGTCGCTCAGCCATCATACGCCAGTTGTGGATTGCTGTCAAAATGGTTTCCTTTCGCTTATTGGTTAGAAATGTCGGGGCCTTGATAGAGGAACGACCATCCATTGCAAGAAACATCCATGTAGCCCTGCCGATACTCTGTGTTCGAGTTGGACCAAAAAGGTCCAGGTGTATACATTCAAGAACCTTGGTTTTGTGTGTAAGCTTCTCATCGAACGGTCGGTGAGTTGCTTTGCCAAAAATACATGGTTCACATTTACCGGCCACTTTCTTAGAAGTGATTTGCAAGCCATCGACTAGATTTAGTTTGTGCATTTGGAGGATTCGATCAATAGCGGGATGCCCAAGTCTGCGATGCCACGTATGGATGTCGACGGGTTTATTATGTGATCTCGTGAAGTTTGCGAATGAGGGCTCGAAGTGAGCTTGTACCTCATACATCGTTCCCTTTCCTTCGCCTTGCATAACGATACTTCCATTTGCAGTTCGTACAGTGAGTGATCCTCTACCCCATTCCCCTTTCATTCCTTTAGCATCTAATGTCCTTAATGAAATTAGATTGTGATGAAAGGATGGTGTATGGTAGACGTTGTTCAATTGGCATTTCCTCCTTATCCCATTAACGGCCGTCTCGAATTCTACGATACCTTTGCCATGAATCTCAAACTCCCCTGCCTTTCCAGCAATGGCTGATTTCCCCGCCTTTCCGTATAAATTCTCATACTCAATAAAGTCAGCTCTTCAAACCCAGAAGTGATCACTCGCAGCTGAGTCGAGAAAAGTTTGGGGTGTCTGAGGTTTGGATGCAGCATATAGGAAAGATTTCGCATTATGGGCTGAACAAGCAGTATATTCATCAAAGTTTGGAATCGAGTCGGAAATGGAGGAATTAAACGTGTCTACATGGTATGTAACCTCTTTATCTGCACCATACCCTGTTGATACTGATTCACAGTCTCTGCAGGTATGGGCATTAGGAAGTTGGGTAGATAGAATGGGTGTTGGTGACGATGTACACAAATCAAAAAGTTCCATGATGGTGCGATTTCCACCGTCACTAGCGTAATTTGCGGTTTGAGTTGCTGAGGCTTTGGCTTTCTTAGGTCCCCCCCTTCATTACCGCCACCGGGTGCCCAACATTTGTCAACCGTATGAGTACGACGTCGACAAGGAGGGCAATTAGGATTTGTACACATAGGGTGATCCTTCTTGGGAGCAGATGCAGTATTTGCAGAGTGGAAAGAAGCCATTTCCTGAGCAATGAGAGCCCGGACCTGACTACGCTGTCGGGTATCCTCCTCGTCTTCCTTCTTGTTGTCATAGACTTGGCGAAGGTGAATGAAGGCATTGTCACCCGAGATTCCCTTGACATTGATTAAGAGATCTCTCCATGATTTAGGCATCAAGGCGATTACAATGAGATGGAATTGGGAGTCGAGGCAAGAACCACCCAAGTTTCGGAGTTCCTTAAGGTGATTTTTCATTGTCTTTTCATGCTCTTCAATCGTCGTATTACTGGGGTCAAATCGAGCCGACCGAAGTTTGGTATCGGCCTGATGTACCCGCATCTCGTCTCGTCTCTCATATTTCTTCTTTAATTCAGCCCAGATATGACGCAGGCTTTTCGCATTCGACACCTAGCCCAACGGGATCAACAATGTTGAGATATATAATGCTGGCTGCCATCCTATCGCGTTGACGCCATTCATGTGGGAAAGGGTAGGGCTAAATGCTGGTGTTGTTGTAGAGGCAGGAGGGTACAACGTAGATGTAGAGACATAGCCACCAGCAGAAGGTCGAATAATGGTACCATCAAGATATCCTTCCAATTCCCTAACTTCAATGTGCGCGAGGACTTGGTCTTTGAAAATTCGCCAGGTATTCTCGCTGTCAGCGACTGGTTCTAGTAACGGGTGTCACCAGGTGTCACACTCAAGAAAACCTCAGATAGTGAAGCGATAAAGCAAGCAGAGTTCTGGGCTAAACCAGGTAGAATAGACGAGATCAAAGCTAAGGAAATACAGCAAGTAACTACAGCTTATATACAAGTAAACAACCCTCCGCCCTACTAATGCCCAACGCCCTGGGTTAGTGGTAAACATGAGTAGAACATAAGTAAAGCAATGTGTAAGTAATGAAAGCTCGATCGTCATGCTGTATATGTGTTGTGAGACTGCTGTGTTTAATATAAGTAAATGAAAAGCGCATGTTGTATCAGTAAGCATAAATAATAGGTCAGGTGACAAGATAAGACAAGATATAGGATAAGAGAGATAGAAGATAATACAAAAGATAAAAGATAAGACAAGATAAGGAAAAGATAAGATGAAAAAGAAGTGATCGTAACACTCGCCAGCCAATTGAGATGATTCGGGGAAGCGCGGGATCGACAGCGAACTAGCTGTGGAGGACATAGCTTCCAAGATAGAGGATAATAACTGACTGCAATCAATATGTGAGTTTGTCTCCTAAGCTCAGTTGAACTCCAGTCTCATAATCTGTTGAATGAAATCTCAGTTGATAAGGAAAACAACTGAGGGAGTTCAAACAGCAGTATCAAGTATATAAGGTGATTGAGGTTTTCCTTATCAACTGAGGGAGTTCAAACGGCAGTATCAAGTATATAAGGTGATCGAGTAGTAAATAGGAGTGGTCGAGTTCGGTGGCCGGAATAATAGTCACACGTACCAAAGCAAGCATACGACAAGAAAGCAAGCATACGAAGTATTAATCCAACATTAAACAGCTTTTCAACCGCGTTCAAGTCGTATCTACAGAGCCCCGGAGGAAGAATTGAATTGATCGATTTTTCTTCACTCTTGTGCAGCTTGCGAAATAAATGCAGCGAAGCAAGCGTAACTTCTATTTCTAGTATCATAGCCGTGACCCCGCCTCGGCCTGTTTAGACCATCTGAATCTCGGACGGCACGCTATTAAGAGTTATTCTGAAAGCCCAAAGGTGTAATTATGAACGAGCTCGATAGTCCAGGTCAAAAAAGAAAAAGTAGAGTGAACTAATCGAGAGAATAATTGGAGTGATTCTGAAGACCTCAAGTGTATGATGATGTCCCAAATCTCCATTTAACTCTTATGCTGGGTGATGGGTTAGATATTGTTTATGGGGTGAAGAGCCCTCACAGGTAAACGCTCGTCCCCCATCGCCCGAAAATACACCTAAAACGTACGTACGACCATATCATTTGCCGATTCAAATCAATCCCTCCAAAAGTTCTCGGCGTTTCAGAGTTACACGAGTACTCGTCTCTCATTCTCCTTTCCGGTTCTTGTTCTGTCAATAAATGCAAATCGAAGCAGTCAGTGGAAGCTGACTTTTTGAATGCAAAATCTCAAGAGAAATGAGAACGGATGCATAAATCATTTTTTCTTGCTCTGTAAGCAGTTTACTGATAAATTATCATTTCCAATGCTCGTTTCTGCACCTAGAGCATCACATAATCGCATTTTACACTTGTGCTTGCAGACCTCCATTCACCCGCAGCATGAGCTTCGCCAAGGGGCTCATTTTGTTTAACGAATGTGGGCATGGGCAGTTGGTGCATAGCATGGAAGTATACGAATACATGGACATTGCGAAGGAAGAGAG
Source organism: Lentinula edodes (assembly GCF_021015755.1). Lineage (NCBI taxonomy): Eukaryota > Fungi > Basidiomycota > Agaricomycetes > Agaricales > Omphalotaceae > Lentinula > Lentinula edodes. Next base: position 267,979 of record NW_025764363.1, read on the forward strand.
TGTATATGTATGCGAGCTGCTTATGCTTCAGCAGTCGGCTTGGAACGTTTTTTAGCCACTGTGTTCTCCCTAGATGCGATTGAAGATAGTCGATTACGAAATGTGTTGTGAATGAATTAAAATGAACGCTTACCGGAATCCGTTTTTGAAGCGGCGCGACACTTCTTTCAGATACCTCATACGACCAGTTCCAGTAGTCTTTCTGCGCTTTGCCTTTAGCCCCCACTCGTAAGACCTAATCTTTGCCGAAGGATAGCCGCAAGACGCACAGGCTGAGAGGAAATATGAAGATATGAATGATCATTCGACGGACTGATGAAGGATAATGACGAACTCTTGTGTTGTCTGTGGAAAGCCCTGTTACCGCATCGCCTGCAAAGCGTGTGCGACTTTGTGTGTCGCTTACTAGAAGAAGTGAGACATATCAATTATCATTGGGAAACTTGCAATATAGATTGGAACGCACCCAAAAGACGAGGTTCCTATTCAGATTAAATCGACAGGCAAAATATATATCAGCGAGTTCCTTGGGCGAGCCATGAACGAACCTTTGGTCTAAAAGAGAGGGAAAAAAATATAGCATCAGTATTATGTCTGCGACGAAGGATAGAGAAGATGCGAAAATATCCCAAACATCCAAGTGTAAAAGCTCATCCGACCACAGATTTTTCAATCCAGCCCAAATTCCGTCAATTCCTTCTTCCAGAGAGCCAGCAGCATATCAAGGGACACCAGAGACAAGACTAGAATCAGAGATCTAGGGATATACTAACCATTTTTCTTAGTCTTGAGGTACTTGAGGTGTGTCGACGAGGTCGCTTTGGATTCTGTTGTGATGGACCGTGAGAAGAATGAGTGCCGTTTCCGACGCGGACCGGCTTGAGCGCTTAATATGGACATGAGCATTTTTGGAACATTATAAGCGCGCGTTTGCAGCGCGGTGCAACCTCAGCCTGCCCTAAACTAGGCCGTGACACGATCATAAATTTTTTTTTCAGCTCTCCTCCACAACCACGATGGTTATTCCAATCGGGTGAGTTTTGTGCTTTTACTCTTTCGAAGGGATGAAAATTTCCAATGTTTCTTGAGTGTCGAGAGCTACCTATTCTTTGACGCAGTGTAAAACTATTTGTCATAGTTACGCTGATCGGTTTTGTCTTTCTTGTGTTTGCGGACGCTGAATACCCATTGTTTCTTTAGGTCCTTTTACTCGGGGAGAAGGAGGAAGTACTGACACGGTCCCAAATGTAAATAACGCGGAGTTTGAGGAAGATAGTTGGAGGAGGGGACATTTCAAAACGTAGAGTCGTTTTACTTCGATGTTGTCGGTGAGTCTGTTCGTCCTTTATTTGTTCATATCGCCGTCGTCGTTTCTTTATGATGATTCAAACACATTCAAACTAGAGTATATGAGCGTCTTCGGCCCTATGCTTTTAACATATCTTCCCTGAATCCTTGTGCTTGTTCTCTTCGCTGTCCGCGAACTTCCATGATTACTAAATCAATTTCCAGATGTTTTGTCGGTGTCACTAAAGCATATATGCAATCCCACCACATCACTGAACACCCTCCTGTGAGCATCTTTATATTCTTCGTCTCTATTCCGTGATGATATGAATGGAGTTACCGCCTGACCAAGCTTCCGGGCTTGTTGACGAAAATTCCAAGGCTGTTTTATAAAAACACTGAGCCAATCTTCGACCTGCAGTCCGTCGAATCATTTGCTGACTACTTTTCTCTCAGATATCACTCTGGCGTTTCTTATAAATCTTCATGTGCTTCGCGTCTTGGATGTGAGTACAGATGTTTTTTTTTTGTTCTCGTATGATGTTTATCACGACGGTCTTCGTACTATCACTGCCGAAAGTGCCCGCCACAGCTCAATCATTCGGGCAACCCTTCTGAATTTCACCCCTTTCATTTTGCTTTTCATTTGCTGACATCCCATAAGTTACAGAGTACTCTCATCGGGGGGTTTTTTTTGCTAGTATTCTTCATACATACCACCATGTTTGTTGGTCGAACCACTCTTGTGAGTCCCTCTCCCTGTCATTGTCTATTTCTTCCCTTTCTTTGGTGATGATACTGTTCGAAATAATTATCAACTAGAAGCTGTTTCTGAGCTTTGGCTTTGATTGAATTCACGTATCTCTGACTGCATAATTTCCTGTCTTTTTCGGTCGATGTCAGTTTCTCACCAAGTTACTCTCTTTTTATTTTGCAGATCTTGATTTCTTCATTGACAGTCTGTAGCTTAGTATAGCATAAGACCTTAGTGTATATTACTTGAGAACGTGCAAAAATTAAATTTATTCTTCGCTTATGTTGCTTCATCATCGGGTTGAGTTTTCTTTGAAACCTGTTTGCAGTCCGACAATGCTTGCAATGAATAACTAGTCATACTTTTGTCCTAGTGTTCGTTCTAAGTCGGGAGGGAGGAAACTGTCCAGGACGAAGCCTCACCGAAAGAGCAAAAGGTAATGAGCATCAGGGTCCCATGAACTGTGTAAGACACTCTAACGGTAATGTGCAGTTCATAGGACATACCGAGTCTGCGGCAGCCTGCAGAATCTGAATCCTCTAAAACAAGTGATACATCACCATTGTTCTGGGACGCGCCTCTCAGGAAACGTTGGTAGGTCCACTAAAATGACACTGTCTAGGAGATCACTGTATATAGGGATAATCAAATCAATAAAACTAGAGTAAGACGATCCACTTAGTAAACGGAGTATAGAACCCCTTGGATAGAGTCCAATAATACGTAGCGTGACGGACTGGGGACTGTTTGAGAAATTTCGGTGAGCAGTTCCAGTGTACAGCAAATCCGCTAGTGTAAATATCCCAGTAGATATGCCAGTGTGACCCAACATTTCGGTTGGTTTCACGTCCGAAACAGAGGAAGAACGATATGTACTTGCGCGCTTAAAATGAGAAGCGCGAGGATTTCCGTTGCCGGCCGAACGAATTGTAATTTTGAAAATAACCGACCGCCTTCCAACTCCTTCAAACCTCAAGACACAAGGTAATTGTCTTGAATTCATGCCACAATACCCCTTCAAACACATTCTATGATCCCTTGGCCTCATATTGGTGTCAAATTCGTGATTCAAAAGCGAGATTTACTGCTGGATGAAGTTGGAATGAACGGATGACTCTTGGGCGGGGGCTGGGAAGCTTTTCCTGTATGAAAGTTGCACTGACTGCTTCTCCGTCTTGTATTTCCATTATAGATGGTGAGTCTTTCTTCATCTTTGGGAGACTTCCTGCTAATCAAGATGTATCGAGTGCAGAAGGTCGAGATCGACTCCTTTTCTGGTTTCCGTATCTACCCCTCAAAGGGTAAACTTTTCGTTCGTGGGGACAGTAAAGTACGCTCATGCTTCATCTACCAAATACCGACCGCCTAATCGTTGCTTGCAGGTCTTCCGTTTCGCCAGCTCAAAAAATGCATCTCTCTTCTTGCAGAGGAAGAATCCACGTAAGATCGCCTGGACTCAGGTGTACAGGCGCATGCACAAGAAGGGTATCACGGAGGAAGTTGCTAAGAAGCGTTCACGCCGGACTGTAAAGCACCAGCGAGGCATTGTCGGTGCCGACCTTGCTACCATTGCTGCCAGACGTAACCAGACTGCTGCTGTCCGTTCTCAGGCAAGACTAGCTGCCATCACTAAAGCCAAAACTGAGAAAAAGGAGAAGGAGAACAAGAAAGCCAAAGTATGTGTATATCAGATTCTTGTCCACTTTCTTTCACTGATATCTTTTCCAGCCTGCTTCGCGCCCAAGTGGTGCATCTGGACCAAAGGTATCCAAACAACAGATGAAGGGTGGAAAGGGTGGACGATAAAGGATTTGGTCCTCGTTGATTATTCACCTTTGTATGCTCTGACACTTATGATGTCCTCTCGTTTTCCGTTACACATGCTCAACATGCGACTATCTCCTCTAAACCGGACAACGACGCAAGTGTCTTCTTTCTATTTATCATCGTCGCATACGATTCCAGTTCATGTTCTACTGGGTTCTACCATGGTTGTTAATTGCAACTAGTGTGAATCCTATGTGGTAATCGCAATGATTTATGTGAACACCTCGTGTCAACGTTTTTAGTTTCGTTAACTTCTACCTTGCCATGCAATTTTACAACGATCTCGAACGGGCTAGTCAACAGATAAGGCAAAGCTCTGCCGCTACTGATAGGGCACTGGGAGAGATAAAGCAGACAGCTTCCCAGATTTTAGTCGATATGGAAAGAGCAAGGTTGGTGAGGCAGGAGCAATTGAGGGAGATTCATCGGAATGTGGAAGCCATGCAGGAAACTGTCGATGTCATGCTTCACACAGAAAGCGGGAGAAGTGGGTAGTTGTAGATCGTACTCGATCGGTCAGTGTAGAATTTGATTCAGAGTCGATGTTCACCTTACCCGCGCTGACATTAAGTACTTTTTTCATAGGTGTTAAATGGTTCTTTGGAGATCTGGCAGGCCCGGAGGCGTGTGACTACTGACAGTGACATTGAAGTTGTTGGCAATGGATGTGGCCATTGGCGAATTGACTTTAAAGTTCAATTCGAGCAGAAATAGGAACCATATTTGACATGCGTTGATACAGCTAGTAGTTATACAACAAGGTATATTTACACAGAGTTCTTCTAAGTATGTGGGTATTCGACATATCAGAATGACTGCTGCAGTCCACAGGCTCAGCCAGGGCTATCGATGTAATAATACTATAACCCACGACGAGTTATCGAAACTTCTATCGGAGGTCTTATGGTCACAAAGAACGTTGTCAGTCGTTCTGGCCACTTTTCCCAATCAAAACCGTCCGCAAATCGGAAATCAAAAGTCTGCAATAAAATAGACATAACCATCATCATTTCTTGCCTTGCTAGGTTTCTGCCTGCACAATTTGCGGGTCCATAAGAGAATGCGAGAAAGGCGTTCGTGTCGTTTTTAAACACATTCTCCTCGTCGTCGTCTTTCTTTGAATTTAACCAACGCTCTGGACAAATTCATCCGTTCTAGGAGAGAAATACGATGGATTGAGGTGGAAGACTTTTGGTGGAGCCCAGACTTGCGTGCCTTCAGGGAGAAAGCTGGAGGAATTTGTGAGCTGTAGGTAAACAAAAGTTGACGTAGAATTTACGAACTGTCCAGCAATCTCTGTGCCGCCGCTGCCGTGCGGGACTTCTCTTGCACCACTAACGGGCGCAGGCGGTAGAAGACGCAAAGCTTCTTGGCTGTAAAACGAGGTAATGTTAGCTCAGCATTCAAACCGGAAGATAGCGCTGTCACAAACATGCAAGCAGCTAAGTATCGGAGTTGCGAATGTTTTGATACATCGAGAGGGTCGGAACCAGAAGGATAAACTACATCGATTTCTTGCTGTAGGCGTTTATAACATTCCGGATGGGACAGAAGAAGCCTATTTTTGGAAGTTGGTTCCGTGTCTGAATCCGTGTGCTTTTTTTCAAACGTACCAAAACAGCGCAGCGAGCGCACAAGAAGTAGTGTCAGCCCCCGCAATTACAGTGAGGACCGCATCGGCGCCTACTTCAGCCAGGCTCGGTTTGACTTTTTCTAATCCGGCTTCATCCATCTGAATGGCAAGAGTTAATCAGCGTGTGCTCATCACTATGCAAATTCGTGAAGTCCTTACAAGATGGTACCAGATATCTTTTTTTTGAGAAGGATTACGCAAACGATTGGCAGACCATTTTCTTGCAATGGGCCATAGAGGCATAGTGAACCAAGGTAAACGGTTTCTAATGTCTGGGATCCATGGTAGATGTGACAATATGCAGACACCTCTGATAACAGTGAGCAACGAACAATCAATGCCAGTCCAACTCTCATCTTTTGGATATCATACCTCATGTGAAGATGAAGACCAGGCCAAAGTTTGTGCACGTCACCCTCCTTCATCATGTTAAATCCCGCAGCAAATCTGAAAGCGGGAGTTCATCAAAGCCAGATCTCGCAAGTACGGTGATATTCATTTACCCTAGGTCACTCATGAAATCGAATCTAGGTTCGACGATTATGTAGCTGCCGATTTATGAAAGAGCAACGCAACTCACGAGAAGAAGTTAAGCCACTGGGTCATATCGACTGCACCTTTCGTCGAAATCTGGGCATCCAGTGCGTCAACCAGTTCGTGCGCCCGGCTTGCAACGATAGATTCGTACTCCTGTAGAGCCTCGGTGCTCATAGCTCGATTCCATAATCGGCGGCGGGCTGCATGCGGATCGCCGTTCATCGTGACTAAGTTCTCTGGTCCACTCACTACACGGAATCTGATATAAGCTATGAAAGCAAGTATTTGATCGTAAGACAGAAACGGAGATTCAAAGTAATATCACAAACCTGCCCCTTTCGGTAAGCCCCCACTGCCGAGAACTGCACCTACTGCATCAACATCTGCCACAGATATTTCATTTGGTGCTATGTACATATACAAAATATCTTAGGTCTGAATCATGAATGTCATAGGAGCTTGTGGCGTACCAACTCGGACGACAGGCCCGTATTGAGCGTGGAGCGACATGAAAAGTGAGCTCTGCTGTCCTTGCCAATGATACCAGAGAGGTGCGAATTTGGTGATTTTGAACAATATAGGACCTGGAATTTTGGCCAAAGGATGGAAGGGCGAAACTCGGTAAAGGACGATAGAGGTTATCAATACAGCGTAAAAGGTGGTGTACGCGCTGAACACCAGATGATGTGGAGGCAATCTCACGAAGCCAGTAGAGTACGTCCATGACATGAAGCTGAGAACCAGAGGCTCCAAAAGCAACAACAGAATAGCTTGTCCGAATATTGCATCCGTGGGTTCATACTTGTGGAATAGCAAATGATTGGCCTGTGAGCAGATATGAGGATATAATTCCAATGGGTCAGAGAGTGGTGCTCACGAGTCCTAATAGTCCAGCTTGCAAGTGAATCATTATGGGAAAGCTCGGATAAAGTCCACGATAATTAACAGGCTTCTTATATGAGTCGTCACCGCCTTGATCCTCGGGAGAAAATTCCCGAACAGGGACGACTTGTAAGATGAAAAGAAATCTGAAGAAATCCATACTTGTCGGTCCTCAGACCTGAAATTACCATATACGCTGGACTAACGGTACAAAACGCGAGATTATATCTCGACACCTCGCAGATCATATCAGAGTTGTTTCTGTTGATCTGTATCCTGTCATCTCAATGTTTTGAGATTCAGAGAGCGCGCCTACGGGAATAGGGCAGCAAATATTTACGAGCGTCAATAGAATGGTTGGAATAGGCGCGTTGACCGGTTAACGCGGCGGCGGTGAGATAGAGTAAAACGCACTACGATGCACTACGATAGGGACAGCGGGAGTCAGTGGCCACTATCGGAAAGAACGCATCAGAATTGGAACGAATATTTGACGACTTTCCGGGATGCTCGTGTTTGAAAAGACAATTTACCTTGACGCATGAGCGCGGGCACTACAATGTCAAAAGGCGTTATTATCACCATATGCCCTGTAGGTTGTAACTTCAGACTCCGCCTTTGGCCTTTGGTTCATCGATGTCCTCAATAGATCAGACTCCGGATAGTTATAACTGCGTTGTAATACCCGGATGGAACATTCGTCGACCATATAAAAGAATAATCAAGAGCAGATCAGTCGGAATGTAGATTCACATCCAGTAAGCAGGCGAATGACCACAGTAGAACGGGTATATATCAGTAAAGGAAGCACAAGACCTAACAGTTTTTTTGAAAGGAAATACACAGATTGTATGAGCGTCTCGGGATTCAAAGCCTTGCAAGAGCCGCATGGACCATTCTTGCTTAATATTCTTATCCTGATAAGGAGGAAGTGAGGTCAGGTAATTCGAAGTCTTAACATCTTGTATGCGTCTCACCACTATTGATAATCGATATGTTCCTTCATTACAGTAAGTGGAGTGTGATGTACGGTATCTGCGTCAGATCACAGCTAGAAACTTCCGGGATCTCTAACATGAGAACATGACTCTAGGTGGATTTCAGTTCCTGCGGGAATGGACTCACTCACACTGGCTGTGTAAAGCACATATAACCTATTCCGTGAATGCCGCTTTCTCTTGGTTACTTTTCCATCTATTCGTGATATTTTTTTTTGTTTGAGAAATGAGAAGAATAAAAGAAAAGATTGAAAGATATGCGCACTGCAGCTTACTGACAATGATGACAATGAGCTGTTGCGAAGTAGATCCTGTACGTGGGAAAACCTGGGGGCTCTACGTCAACTTTCGTCAACAACCACCAGCAGACAGACAGCACGCCTTGTTCAACCCTTTGTACAACTCCTGCTTCGTTTGACACGGTGAGTTCATTACTTCCGGTTCTCCTGTGGCACTTTCTTATTCAAGTCTGTGAAGCTCAGACCTCAACGCATTCATAATGTCAGTCAACAGCATAACAACATTTTTTTTGGCATTGACCTGTATCTCAAAATCCTCTAGGTCCGAACCTTACGACCCTTATCTTCCTAGGAATGGCTCTTCCTCAAATCCCTCGGGTCCTAGTCAGGGCGGAAATGCGAAGACAGCTGCTATTCAGGCTCAAATTGACGATACCGTTGAAATTATGAGAGACAATATCTCGAAGGTGGCAGAGAGAGGTGAAAGGTTGGACTCGCTACAGGATAAGACAGGTGCGCTGGTTCCCCTACTCCACTGCGCTGTAGTGTACATTCATTTCGTTCACGGCCAGAACGGGTCGCGCAGCTCTCAGGAATTGTCGGCGTACTGACGATATGATTTTTAGACAACCTTGCAGTATCTGCACAAGGATTCCGTCGTGGAGCAAACAGAGTCAGAAAGGTATGCCGCCTTTTCTTCACTTTCTTATCACATTCTACGGAACTGACCATCCTGTTAGAATATGTGGTATGTAAATTGTTATGTGTCAGCTGAGAATCACCCGGGTTTACTCATGATCCATTCTCTCATGTCGCTAGGTGGAAGGATATGAAGGTGCGTCTATATCGGTCTCTTCCCGTATAATTTTTACGAACCTTGACGTCGTAGATGCGCATTATCATCGGTCTTGCAATTGCTGTGATCATTGTTATCATCGTGGTTTCCATCGTGAAGGCAACAGGAAAATAATCACAGTTCATCCCGTTCGATTGGATTGCCGCCTTTCGAAATTTTGATGTTCTGCCCTCTGCGACAACCCTTCGCCGACCATGTTTTATTATCCGGACTGCACATATGTTATTACCCCTTCTTTGTTCGCTTATCTGTAATCTGTTCGTGGACCTTGCATCGTATTGAGTTCTTGTAGCATTACAAAAATTCCAAACGATCTTATAATGATTTTTGAGTATCGTTATGACGAAGTAACCTTTGTATTGGCTTGGTACAACTGGTAATGGCCGTCGTTCAAAATGGAAGTCTACTGACGAATCCGTTTACGATGGCATATAATTTCTCTCCATTCTCTGGTCATTGACGCCTACGTGTTCGTATCTTTAAAACCATAATATCGTGATAATTCTGAAATATATCCTTCCTTCCCTTTGTTACGATAACATTCCAGAGTTTGAGGCTGCATGTGTTGTAGCAAATGCCACAACCCTCTCCCTGTTACCAGAGGACGATGTCAAGCTCTCCATACTGTTCGCAAAAGACGACTCGAACTCCTGTTGTGTTAATGGGCTTTCTGTGCGCTGCATGCCCTCCATCTCAGATGGCGAGGAGCTGCGAGTGAAGAAAGGAAGCTGATCATCCGGCCCAGCCGGGGAAGAATGAGCTTGCAATTGTCGCTCAATTTTTGTCCATATTCGTAGAGCGCCATCATGACTTCCTGTGGCGAACATGAAAGGATTGTCTTCGGCATGGTTCCAGGCTATGCAAGTCAGGTCCCCACCGAGATCTTGGGCTCGAACATGGTGAAGCAGTGCCCCGGATTCCTGATCCCATATGTGTATGTCCCCGGCTAAAGAAAATCAAGTCAGCTGCTATAGGTATGTGAATATTTCTAGGCTTGCCTTTCCCAGCGCAGAGGACTAATTCGTCACTTTTGCCTCCAAAGTAACTAGGGCCTGCAAAATCTACCTGGGATTTAGGCATGTACGTATGCCTGATAGAGGCATTGAGTCAGTCATAGCTCGGCTTAGGGGCCTAATTTTTAACTCGCCGAAGAGTTAACCTAGCAATGTCTTTGACCATTTCTAGTTTCCATAGCTGTGGAGGGGCCTTTGCGCAGGATCAGAATATAACTTGAAGAACCATGGATGAAGCAAATACCTTGTTCTCATAGCTTACCAGTGCCACAAGGCCCGCACGAGTATTCCTTGCCAAAGTGATATCCTTGACATCGTTGAGTACAGGCGTCGCACTAATGGAGGTTTCAGTGACATGATCCAAAAGTATCGGAATGTTTGAAGCTTATGTACTGTTCAACTTCGTTCCTTTCTAGATTGTACACTGCCAGCGGGGATAATGAGAAAAGGAAGATCACTATGGCGAATCACTGACCGGTCAATCGTTTTTCCGCTCGAGATTTACTTGGACGGAGACCATTAGGGGATTCAAGCAGAGGTCCAACACCGAGAAGGCGGGTACAATCAGGTGTAACAGCAACATCTTGCAACTTCATACTTCCGAAATCGTACGTCCCTAGGACCTGGATGGCGTGAGTCGGAGGATTTTCATCAAGATCCGAGAGAATACATACCTTGCCTTTCAAATCCTTGAATAGTCCACATATCAGATACATAACTAGACTAGTGAAGTCCTCATCAGGGCGTACCAATTTTGTAACATTACTTCCTTCAACCGACAAGAATGCTGCGGAAATTTCAATCTCGGTGACGCATAGAAGTAGGAAGTGAACGAAACGGCACCTTCACCACCCGGAAACCATGTAATTGACTCTACATATGCTGGTCGGTCAATGGTCCTCATGCAAACACCGTCCTAAACGGTGGGACATGAGTAGTTTCAATACGGCAAAACGATGTCAGTGACTTACTTGTGTCCAGACCTTGACGGCACGATTGAGTTTAGTCAGTAGAAGATGACCAGTGGGCGACCTGAGCGCATAGGTTTAAGTCAGCCTGGAAACTCACAAGTAGTGAGTCTGATTTCAAATTGATTCACCAAGCAACTTGTGAAACAAAGCCTTTTGCGTGAGCTAGTGTGCGGTGATGTGTAACCACGGAATTCTACATAGCGGATGCCAGATAAATACGGCAGTGATTAGGAAAGAATGCTTACTTGAACACGGAAAATGACCGACGTCCGGTCCCAGCTATGTAGGCAACTCCGCTGTGAGAGGTTGATTGTGAAAAAATCACGGAAATATACCTCGAAGTGGCTAGAAACTTTCCATCTGGCGAGAATTGAAGATGTCTCACCAGCGCCTGATGAGCTGCCATATCCTGTGTCGGCTCCAAACATTTGAGTTTGGGAACCAATGCAGCTACCCGGGATCGGACGATTGCTTTTACTGGTGGGTCAGTCATCAAACGGTTACGATCCGAAGGAAGTAGGCTTGAAGAAGTGGTCCTTTGACGTTGAGGTGAACGGGCCGAAATAGGATTAGATAGAGCGGTGGTCATCTTGACCGTACGAAATGCATTTTTCCATAATTGTCTTCCGGTGGATAGTGGGGTCGGGCTGGCAGGTGAATTGGGGGGTCCATTTGGGCTCGTTGGTGAAGGAAAAGATCCAAAAGATGATGCCACAGTTGGTGAATCCACAGGAGGAGATGCGGGGCCTGTCTCAGAAGGGCGACGACGACTCAACGCCGAGGAAAACGTTACTTCTCCCGGCGACAGAGTCATAGGAATTCCATTCTCAACATCACTGGCCTTCTCCCCATCACTGGACATCATACTTTTCGTGATAGATTTAACCCGACGTAATTTTGTGCCTACACTTGCGGCGCGCATGGAAGCCCATTCGGAAGCCCAATGTAGCCCCCGGGTAACGACTGAGATTCCAGGAAGTTGTAAGAATTTTTCGTTTACTTCGACTAGGACATCTCCAAGCCATTTCTTTCCCCGATGTTGAGTAAACGCCCACCTTTCGGAAGCAAACCAAGCCGAGACGGCTGCTAGACCGAAGGATGTGAAGACAGTGAATACAGTCGTAATGGTTGATGTCACTCTACTCTGAAGAAACGATAAGGAACTGCACAATCAGCGGGAAAAAAAGACCTACTTGACCAGATGCGTAAGTGAAAAGACAAAGACCGATTGAGAAACAGGCAACGGATAACACCAGGAATATTAAAGGAGACCGTTTGATCCAAATGAGAACCCACCAAGGAACTCGGTGCCCAGGAGAACGACTGTATCCCCACAGGCAAAGATTCAATGCTTGCACAAATGGCTAAAGCAAAGAGAGACAACTTACTACATAGCCTGTTTCCAAGTCAATCCCAGCAAACTGTTAACAGCCGCTGCGATACTGAAGACCAAACTAAGGAACCAGAAAGAGTTAACTGCGTCACTGGTCCTATTATCGAGCGCAAACGAAAATTGAAGAGTTGTAGCCGTGACAGCTGAGAAGAATGTCGCTACAGTGGAAAGATTGAGCAAATTCGTGGCACCGTGTTTCTGTGCGAAGCGGATGGTGGGTACACCAACTTCGATGAACATGGAAAGTGTAGAGGTAATGCTATCAATGTGTTCTCCCATCTCAAGAGCGAGATCTTGAATGTACCGTTGGACAGCGGGATATCGGAATTGACCTAAATCATACATAAGATACCCTTTTGTAATGCTACTGTAAAGGACCACGTACCCCGATAATTATGCAAACAATTTGCCCAGTACTTGAGATCACCTTCAAAACTTGAAATCGAGGCGTTCACAGCTTCGTCTGTGAACTCGGGAAACTCATTCAAACAGTTTACAAAAGTCGTGACCTCAATAGCCAGAGCTTCGAACTGATTAGGGAATTCTTCTAAGTCTATATTGGCGTCAACTGTAGGCCGCGCTACATGAGGAAGAGCTCGATGTTTTCCGGAAAGGCGATAACTTCGTTTGGATTTTTGAAGATTTCCTTGAACTTTGTCATCATTATCTACGCCAGAGGAGGTAGAAACCGGGGGTTTGATTTTTCGAGGGTACAGATCCGCGGCATTCAAGCGGTACAAGTACAGTATGTGAGCGATCCGGGTTCTGAGGTGAAAAGCAGAAGAGAGGATGGCCGCGGAACTTCCCAATTGTCGGGCAGCATTCGAGAAATTTCGTAACTATTGGAGGCACTGCAAATTAGATCCTTGACCGAAGTAGTGAGTGAGGTTGGGTGCTACCTCTTTGTCAAGGTTGTTAATCCTCCTTCCATTTACACAACTGTTATGAGCGATCCATGCATGAGAATTGATTAAACGTACTTTTGGAACCTCTTGAAAGCTTCCGCGCCGGCGGTTTGGAGATGTTCGTCGACAGTGGCTGCATTGAAATGTCTTTGAGAAGGAGTTCAAGTGACAAAGACCATAACACTCACGAACGTCTTTGTCATCCTCGAACGTTGGCTGCTGATTAAGGCCTGTGGCACTGATCAGTAAATTAGAAGCGAATATGGAGAAGTAGACTCACCTGAGTCATGATCATCGCCCTGCCTAAGTAGCATTTCCACCAGACTTAGAATAGTTTCTCTCCGACTGGATGTCGACGGACGTCCAGAATTTGCTTCAGGCTCTTCTTCAAATTTAGGCATGATAAAACGTCGTAACTAGAAGAAATTTTTGAGTCAGAGTTTCTCCATGGCCAGTATAATGCTCTAATTCGAAAACTCACCAAATGAAGGATGTCCTCGGAGCAACCGGTAGGCTAAACTTGAAGTATGTGATCGAAAGACTGTTTTGATAGGTGAATTCCAGCCAGTTTGGACAAAGGATTATATTGCGGCGTGGGTGGGTCGTTAAAGGTGAGTTACAAATAGTTGTTCAACGCAGTGGTGTACAACCGCAAGGCCGATATAGGTATACATTTACGCCCCGAGGATTGGACCGAAGGTGATTTCGTAAATGAATTCATGTGTTAGGAAGTTTTTGTCTTGTTCTACATATCATATATCTTCATCTCAGGAAAACCAACGCCTCTGTACATGTCTAATCGGCTTGAGCTCTCTCTCGTGGCCACTTCTGACGTCTGTTTCTATCCCCACCCCCCGGCGCCATCCCTTCAGATACCATATTTTTTTTTGTTTTCCGGACTCCACAGAACTCGGGGCTCCCTATTATTTCTCCCTTTGCAAGCTTACGAATTTCTTCCCTTCGCAAACTGCGTGGCTGATTTACATCGCTCACGGTATCTGTGACGCCCACTATAGGATTGGCGCTCTATGCCGGCTCAAGATCCCTTACAGCTTCTGGTCTGTAAAGATGAGCAAGTGTGAATGAAGAACGAAAACGATAACTGATTGTACTGCTGGAATGATGCAAAATCATGTCGCCAAAGATCAAAATTGCTGGGTGCCAGGAATGAAATTGAATCCCCAATTCGAACAGTTATATACATCTGTCTCAAGCGGATGAGCAGCCCATCAAGCTTCAATAAGCTTACAGCCGCAGCTCCCCTGTTGGGACCATAGTCTATGACCCTGTCCTGGGCTTGTACGTTGTTCGTTAAATGTGACACTGGCTTTAGGCTGTTCGGCGGGAATGTTACAATGAGAGCCACTTATTATGATATCTTCATTTGTACTAAGTATTCCTTTACCCTTTCGCCAGGGAGATAATTAAGAAGTAGTGAGTATTGCCAACACAGGTGATCTTTACTAGGATTCACCAAGTAGGTCGGTATCATGGTGGGGGCATTGGGAGGACATGAAAGCCATTTAAGTTGTCTGTATGTGCTATGATGTTGTCTTTCAGTTGCTCTAGTATTGCAAAGAGTTATCCACTACATGCACATAGCACCGTGCACCTGGGGTGCAAGCAATCTTCGTATATACTTCCATGATGATTACCTAGTATAAAATGAGTGGTAGTGTAGTTGATCGAGTCATTTGTGGTAGTCATTATAAAGTATGGGCAAGAAGGAATACCAAACAAGCAACACGCTCAAAGTAGCAAGCTTGAAGCATAAGGATAAAACGAGAGCCACAACAGTTTTCTGATCTATGCGGTACGGACGGGTCGACTTCTGGTCCCAGTGTGTTTGTATTGCGCCTTCGTCCCATCGAAAGCTTCATCAGATCCAGTAACATGCTCGGCTTCTTCTATAGCATCGTGTTCTCTGACCGCCTTGACCTTTCGAGTTTTATTTTTCTTCCGCTTTGAACTCTTTTCAGCTTTGGCCTTCTTTCCACCAGATTTTATTTTAGGCACCCAAGACGGAAATTTCTGCACGAGTTCTCGCTGAAGATCTTCATCGTATCCGACACATTTCAAAACTAGGATACCAAGGCACTAGATTTAATGAGCTTGAGTGGAAAGGCTTTGCTCATACATAGAGCAACCACCACATACCTGTTCCCCTTGATCAAAAGCATTTTTGATTTCTTCAGCTGATATATGTTTGTATTCATCCGAAAGACCTTGAGCTTCCTCGATCTCATCTTCCGTAGGTTCTCTGCCCAGTTGTGTTCGAAGGTGAATCATTACACGAACTGTCCTTCCCCATTTATCGTTATGTAACACATCGGACCACGATTTATGAAACTGTATATATATTGGGTCAGGAATAAGTTTTCCAGTTTTTCAAAGAAGGAAGCTGCAAACTTTAGGGACCTCTTTGTTCCATTCATCTTTCGTCAATGAACCAGCCGCAAAGCACTGAAAATCTCCAACATACCACCACTCGTTTGGCGCAAAGCATGAGAAGCCATGATGAATGAATTCATTGTCGTCCTTGGGTGAGAACGGCCGTGATTCATAGAATAAACCTGATTCACCGACATTCCCAGGAGCATTAGGTTGGTATTTGCAGTTGTTCCAGAACATGAAATGCGCTCGTCCGTGACGCGCAAGGAATTCTTTACCAATTGGAGGATTTGCAGCATAAGGGGAGCCACCAAAGACACTATGGATGAATTCACGAGAAAATCTTCTCTCCGAAATTCTGCGATCCAGGTTGACGGGATATGGAGCACAAGAGAATTGATCAAGTCGGATCTGGACAAGGGTTCGACTTAGTTCCAGCTCGACCTTGATCTTTGGTTTAATATCCTAGTGGACAATATGAGGAAAATAAACAGAGAAAATGGAAAATTCACCCACCAAGTATTCCAAGTCAGTAGCTTTACTGACGAAAGTCACGTCGTCATCATTTTGTTCAGCCTTTATCACAACCATCTCTTTGCTCTCTTCAGACTCGGACTCAGTATCCCCAGGATCCGAAGAATTTGACTGCAATATCTTGGGAGCGTTGGAGGCATGAAGACTGTATGCAGTTAGGACTTCTTTCATGCAGGAGTCATTAACTCGAAGGACATACAGCGCACTCTCAGACTCCAATTTGACTCGCTTTCGGTAAGGGAGAGGAAGGAGAACTCCATCAAATTCCATCTTCACTTTGTTATTAGCTATTCCATTGTCAGTTTCGAACTCAACCATGCTGAGTGGCAGACTTTTAGGCAGAAGTTTCGGATACTATGGAATTCGAACAGGCTTTACCGTTTCTTGGATTTTTTCCGTATCAACGATGTAGGCTACAAGCATGACCTCTCAATATCATAATCAAGAATATGAGGGATAAATTGTGGGCACCTTAACTTCGAAGTCAATGTCAAGTGCCGTAGTATCTTCGTCCAATTCGTTCTACATTGAATGAACATCATTACAAGAAGATTTCGAAATTGCGTGGAAGACAAACCTTAATGGAAGATATACGTTCGCCTATCGTTTGACTTGTACTGAGCTCTGACCAAAGAGGTGCGTTTCCGTGGGTTTGAACACCTGTACTTGGAACACCCGCTCACCTTCCAATCCCTCATTTTTAGCTTCCAACATTGCAATTTTTACTGGTGAATTTGCATATGTACTGTTCTGAAATGTGCAGATTCGACTGAGAAGGATCCAAGGGTGCAGAATGCTTCAAGTTGAAGTTGTCAATATTTTGAATTGAAGTTACATGATTGATTGACACGGTCACGACTTCGCTACGCCAGTGTACAGTGTAAAACATTCTTAGAAAGGGCAATATTTACATATATAGTATTTGTCTTGTTGTAATTCCACATACTCGCATGAGATATCAATGTATTCACAGTAATCATGATCATCGCTTCACTCTCCATCGGCATCCGTCAATTCCTCCTGCTTGAAACTACCACTTCCTTCAGAATCATCCTCCGACTCGATCTGTTTCTTCTTGCCGCGTTTTGCTCTCTGTTTTCTTTTCGGCGCTTGTTGTTTTGTGTGCGTATTGCTTGTAGCTTTTGAACCTTTTGAGTCCGTTTTCTTGGCTGGAGGAATCCAAGATGAAAATTTGTCAATCAGTTCCTTCTGAAAATCATTATCGTAGCCAACACATTTGAGAACGAGCATCCCTAGTCGCTTATTCAAGACATATCTGAGTGATAGAGTTTCATGATATGTGAAGCAACAACATACCTGCTGCCCTTGGTCAAATGCATCTTTTATCTCCTCAATTGTCACATTCTTGAAGTCCTCCGTCATTGCAGCGTCCGCAATCTCCTCCATTGTAGGCTCACGACTCCACTTTTTTCTGAGGTGAATGCCTGCACGAGCATGCCGTGCCCAAGGTTTTTTCTGAACAAGGGAAGTCCAGATACGATGGAACTGGAAAAAATTCGAAATTCAACTTGCATGTTTTGTTCGAAAACACGGGGAGAACAAACTTTGTCTGATTGAAGCAACCATTCACATTGAGTCAATGCTTCTGTGGCACATTGTTTATAATCACCTAAATACAACCACTTGTCCGAGTTCATTCTCGCGAATCCGTGTTGAACAATTTCAAAATCTTCCGTATATTCCATAGGACTGGAGCCGTACCAGATTCCAGGCTTCCCTGGACGTTTCGGAGCATCTGGATGCTTCTCCAAACTCCAAAACATCCAAAACTCTCTTCCGTGTTTCGAAACCTTCTTGGGGTCAATCATTGGAAATGTTGAGACCTCGGAGCCTCCGTAAGTTCTGCTGATGAATTTTCGAGACATGATTTGCCATCGAGCACTCTCCGGTTCGAGGGTTACGGGATATCGAGGAGCACTGACTCTGGCAATACGCTCTCGGAAGGTGTTGGAATCAATGTTCATTTCGGCTTTGATTTTTGGCTTGATTTCATACTCCTGTATTGAGGTGACTTTAGATAGAGAGCCCTCAAGAAAGCCAGAACATACCTCAGCGCGTAAACTAGTCAAATCAGGCTTTTCATCAGTTTCTGAGTCGGTATCTCCAGGCCCTAAGTTGGATGTTGCATGATTCCGAATCTGGGAGGGGACAACGCATAGAGATCTAAACACTACTTATAAATCTAGCGGGTAAAGTTTGCAGTGCACATACTGTTCTTCCAACTTCGGCGATAGTTGCAGTTCCCCATTGAATGCTGGGATTAGCACGCCATCGAACATTTTCCTCTTTTTTAAAGGCTTTCTGTCTTCGATATCCCACTCAGCGTTACTTGAAGGATAAGTAAAGGTTGGACAAGAGAGGACAAGAAGCGAATGAGGAGTTGTGCTTACTGTTTGGCTAAGAGTAAGGGAACGTTGGAGGATGGTTTGAGCTGTCCAAACGGAGTGAGAGCATGACCCCGAAATGAAAAAAAAAGTTACTTACTTCCACATCTAAACTGATTTGGGGTATTGCCACATCATCAAGCTCTTCTGTCATGCCTCGACCATTATCCACAGCCCTCTTAATGGT
Organism: Lentinula edodes; assembly: GCF_021015755.1. Lineage (NCBI taxonomy): Eukaryota > Fungi > Basidiomycota > Agaricomycetes > Agaricales > Omphalotaceae > Lentinula > Lentinula edodes. The sequence goes on from NW_025764363.1 coordinate 286,791, forward strand.
GACGACCAGGACAGCCCCAGTATCAGCCAAACACTCTCACCCCTCAGCACCGATCCACGCCCGTACCTCCCCAGATCCACGCCTGTACCTATCCAAGACAGCTCCTAAACCTCCCCCGACACGCGTCGAAACCCTCCTACACCTACCCCATTAAGATACTAATCTCGATTACACGCCTCATGGCCCCTGATGTTCCCTTGATCACTTCCTGTACCTATTTAAGTAGCTCTGATACGTCCCGAAGCCCCAGCTTGGTATATTTTGAACACACACCCTTTTGCATAGGTCCAGTCCCTGTCCCTTTGTACCTGCTAACCATACGGATTTCTCTTTACTCTCTGTTTCTCTACCTCTGTTTCTCTCTACTTCTGGCTATTGTCTCTCTGATCATCTATACGATCGAATATACGCTTTCACTTCAAGTCTAAGCCTTCCGAGTGAGTCCCCGAGCTCCCTCGAACATTACTAAAGCTCCCCAACGCCTACCCGTCTTGGTGAGCTACCCTTCCCCAAACCTCCCAGAGCTCCCTAGCTACTTCGTAAGCTTCGGGACCTCGATCTAGGTAACGTCAAAGCTACCCCTCACGTCGGACTACGTATTGCTTCTCCGTTACCACCTCCCACACTCGAGGACGTCCATCCTCAAGCTCAGCCCCCAGGGACCTACCCTCCCTGACATATCCCTTCTCGGGAGCTTACACTCTCGAGACCCAGTTGCATACACGACCTACTCGATCCTATATTGACGTTCTAGCGAGTACAACTCCTACTACGCAATACCGTACGGTCCCGCACTCTTCCTTAACCTCCCTACGCCTTAGGGACCTCCCTGGACCTCCTAGGAAACCCCTCAAGGGTCATCATCTCGTCGTTCCAGGCACTACTAGGTCATTCCCGTCCTCGGTCGCGGTTCTCGTAGCTCCCTTCGAGCTCCAGCCTGCTCCTAGCACGCTACAACATAAAACTTCGTATACCAAACCTACCCTAAGACCCATTTTGACCCAGGTCTTACATCTTCATCCTGGAATTTGAAAAATTTGGACCATCATTATTGAATGACTCGGATTGCATGCACCACCACATTTTGAAATCTTACTTTTACTATCGGCATTGCGTCTCAAAGCCGTCGTTATATTCAATATCGAGATCCCCCGGGGCAAAAAGAAAACAGATGTGAAGTCAAACTTCAAGTTTACTATGGTTCACAGGGTACTTCCGATTTCTTGAATATTGCGAATAACGGCTTAAATTTTTGAGTAAATAAAAATCTGAGTAGACAGTCTTATTTTTGTCTTTTGTCTTACATGTTAAAGCAGATAAGGCATAAACAGAGCGTTGGACCATGACCGAGGAAAAACAGGGTACTTCCGCATCTTGGGTCACACTGAGTCACATCAATGCCGCTGCTCGGCACTCTGGCACACTTGGCCATTTGATGCTGGGTTGAGGCAGAACTTGTGTTGATCACGTTTTTGGAGAGGTTTGCCGAGGCTACGGCATGAAGCTGGAATCAAATATTGTCACGTCGCATACCCTCTTCACTTTATCTGCTTGTCGAATCTCTACAACACATTGGATTGCTTTTAAATTTGCTATGCTAGCTGATGAGAGCCTCTACTTAATGCCCATGTCATTTTTACAGTTATCTACCAGCTCTTCGTACAGTTCCTGAGGCTTCAATTTAAAGTCACGCTTGTATATTACAGTATTTTGGTCTTGTACATATGCATCCCCTGAATACAATCTATTTCATATAGTACAGTATGTTTATAGAGAACCTAGAAAGTACTACATAAAAAGTCTGAGAGGATTTATTAACCTAAAACATTCAAAATATGAGATTTTCGAAAATGCGGAAGTACCCTGTTTACGGAAGTACCCTGTGAACCATAGTAGTCACTGCGTTTCCAAGTGGCTTGTCGGAGACTGAAATCTCGATTGAGTTTGGTTCTCACTCCTTAGGGGTTTGGAGTCTGGGTCCTGGTGAGGGAAGGTGAGTTGGTGAAATCACCGTGAAATGCTCTGGGCTCAGACGGTGCTTAGAAATTGCAAAGTTGAAATAATTTTGAATACCAATTGAGTGGAAGTTCAGTTTTGCGATTGCGCAACGCGACAAGTTTGCTGCCTTTTTCGGCCGAGGCCTGGCTTGACAAAAGTGCTACTCAGGAAAGGTTTGGAAGGGGTCATAATGGGATCCAGGAAGAAAGGGCACAGATATTCTGAGGCAAGTGTTGTCTGAGTTGGCTCTCTAGACCAGAGTATCTTGAAATAAGTACAACAATACTGTGCATGGATGGTATCAAGGCATTATGATTCTCTAGCACATCATTCAGGTTGATGTTGTTAGAAGCTTCCTTGTAATTACGAGGCTGTAGTTTACGGAAGTATCGTCCTTATGTACGGTACTCCATACAAAAATTATTTCCCTTTATGGCAGTAGTTTCGCCTTATTTGGCCAAATGTAACACTGAGTTGAATTGTATTGAATTCTTGTGACCGGCACGGGATATCACGGGACTGTGACTCTGTCACAATTATTTTTTCTCGTCTCACAGCAGTTACTCCCTGTTACTCTATAGATACATTCATGTAAATTTGCTTTTATTTCATTCTTAAAAAACATTCAATGTCGGCGCCTCTAAGGCGCAATATTTAATAACCCCCAAAAAAGGAGCCGAGTTTTTGCCATGCACGGTGGTGCAGTGGCCTGCAATCACATGTGATGCACAGGAGGAATTGTCCAAGCTAAGATAAATCTAAACCAGACTTTCATTTTAGTGTGCACTGAGAATCCATGTTGACAAAAAGAGTTCAACTAGTTGAGGGAGGACCCTGGATACCCCCTGCAGATTAGTGTATGTACCATTAAAATGAAAATTTCTTCCTCACTAGCCCTCAATACTGATCTCCCTGACATCAGCATTGTCATGAGTTCCAATGTCCCAACATCAGTGACATTCCAACATTTCAATGTGCTGATTTTGGTGATGTCTGAATGTTTGGATGTCCCAACATTAGGTATGCATAAGCTCTGCAAGGTCTTCCAAAAGGGCCTCGAATTTTGACCTGTTATTTAATACAACCTCCAGATATCACTTCTATTCACCCGTTGAGCTCTCAGTGTCGTTTTTTGTACAAATTCTTTCCATTATGATATCAATACATCACTCTGTTTAGTTTTAAATGACTGATAACGATGGTACAACTTCACAACAAGAGGAGCAATCTCCACTGTTAAGATCATGTACACTGTATAACCATGCCAGGCCACAAGGTGTCTAAGTGCGGAAGACGAGTGGGACAGTAGTGAAGTTATTAACAACACCGCCGTTACGCCGTTAGTCCCCGGAGATCGAGAGTATAGAGGGAGGAGCTAAGTAGCAGCCAAGTCGGAGCGGCGGTATCGCCAATGACGAGCAGCGGACCGGAGAACATTCAAGTCCTAAGGTCGAGTAGGACGTACTTCAAGGCGTTGAGCCTGAAGACTTAGAGAAGAGCTAAGTTGGAAGGGAGATCTAAGTTGATAATTAAACTGAGGAACTACAGTAGCGTACAGGCAGTATTTATATCTACGGATCGGCACATCGGTGCGGAGCGCTAGACTAACTACTAGGAGCTATACGAGTAGTACCTGCAGGGTAGAGTAAAAGACAATAAGGAGAGACTAGAACGAAAGGGTATGTGTAGCGAGAAAGAACAATAAGAAGCGATTACAATAAACGGTGTATCTTCGGTATACCGAGCGGCGGAATGGAGGCCCAAGGCATGGACTTGACAGTATCCCCCTCTTAGGCTTGAGCCCTCGAAAGCCGTTAGTACCAAGAAATACTATTAGTCACCAGAGAAAAAATTTTATATCCCGTTAGCATCGGCAATTATCCTTTTTCGTCATCAGGAAAATTTTCGCTGGTCCATGCGCAGTTTTGCCATATAAAAGGCCCAGAGTTTTGCCGTTGAGGGCCTAACTTTCCAAAATCTCCTAAGTCCACCAGGATGTCGACAAGCTGTACAACCACCACCACCGTTTCCTCAACCGCCGGCCCTTCAAGGTCCCGACCCGTACCACCACCGCCTCCTACCGACCCCGCCATTCACGAGGATGATATAATTAGGAGGGCGCAGGAGAGAGTGGAGAAGGTTAGAGCAAGGAAGGCAGCTGCGGCAGTGAAAAAGGCCGCAGAAGAAAAAGCTGCAAGGGCAGCAGCAGCGAGAGAGAGGGCGGTGCAGGAGGCGCGAGAGCGGGCGCTTCGGGCTTGTCAGCAGGAGGAGGAGGTTGTGGAGCGGAGAAGGCTCTTGGCCGAGGCGGCAACCGCCAGAAGTCAAAGAGGGACTTCTCCAAGTGAGATGTCCACTTCTCCCAGGAGGCCTGTGGTAGAGATTCGGCGGAAAATGGCAAGCAAGGGAAAGGGAAAAACCAAGGCTCAGGTGAGTTTGTGTCATGCCCTGACCATAACCAGACCAGCCCCAGCAACAGCCCACACGTTCTCACATTCCCGACTCTCCTTGCACTCCCCAGGACATCCCTGAGGCAGTACGCACCTCCCCAAGACAGTACCACCACCCCCTGAAAACGTCCGGACAACCATTCCGACACGCATATGAAGCCCTCCGACACCAGCCCCATTAAGTACCAATCTTGATCGCCTGTCTCTCTCGATTATTTGCCTCATGCTCCCTAGGTCCTGATGTTCCCTTGTTCACTTCCCGTACCTATTTAAGTAGCTCCGCAACGTCCCCAAGCGCCAGCTTGGTATATTTTGAACACACACCCTTTACATAGGTCCAGTCCCTGTCCCTTTGTACCTGCTAACTATACGGAATTCTCTTTACTCTCTGTTTCTTTACCTCTGTTTCTCTCTACTTCTGTCTATTGTCTCTCTGATTGTCTATACAATCGAATATACACTTTCACTTCAAGTCTAAGCCTTCCGAGTGAGTCTCCGAGCTCCCTCGAACATTACTAAAGCTCCCCAACGCCTACCCGCTTTGGTGAGCTACCCTTCCCCAAACCTCCCAGAGCTCCCTAGCTACTTCGTAAGCTTCGGGACCTCGATCTAGGTAACGTCGAAGCTACCCCTCACGTCGAACTACGTATTGCTTCTCCGTTACCACCTCCCACACTCGAGGACGTCCATCCTCAAGCCCAGCCCCCCGGGGACCTATCCTCCCTGGCATATCCCTTCTCGGGAGCTTACACTCTCGAGACCCAGTTGCATATATGACCTACTCAATCCTATATTGACGTTCTAGCGAGTACAACTCCTACTACACGATATCGTACGGTCCCGCACTCTTCCTTAACCTCCCTACACCTTAGGGACCCCCCCTGGACCTCCTAGGAACCCCCTCGAGGGTCATCATCTCGTCGTCCAGACACTACTAGGTCATTCCCGTCCTCGGTCGCGGTTCTCGTAGCTCCCTTCGAGCTCCAGCCTGCTCCTAGCACGCTACAACATAAACCTCCATATACCAAACCTACCCTAAGACCTATTTTGACCCAGGTCTTACATTATACCAAGCTCTCCCGTCACCAAACGGACTCGTCGCGACGAAATGTCGGCGACGTCAACGGAACGACCTTCTAGTTCCAAAACCGAATCAAAGAAACAAAAGAGCGCCTTATCTCGTGGAAACGCGACACAAGCTCAAAAGTCAAACCAGGCTGCTAGCTCCACTGTCATCACGGTGGCAGCTGGTCAACGCCTGATGTCCATTCCAGAACAGTCGTTCGGGGATGAAACCGCCAGCAACATCCGGTCCCCAGAGGGACGTCAACCCAAGGTTCAGGGACCCCCTCCAGTGGAACCTGGGATGGGACCACCACAACGGAGGTATACCTCCATGGGTTACGCCCAACCTGCCAGTAGCCCCATGGGAGGTTTCGCATACTCCCCTACCTGGGGAACGAGAGGACCTCCCCCTGGACCGGTACCGCAGCTAGACATGGAGTCAGCTTCGAACGCGGGTGGAAGAGTCAGCGGTCAAGTAGCCACTATCGAAAGGATACAAGGGGGGAGTACTGACGCTCTCACAGTACGACAACAGGAGAAACTTCCAGAGAGGAGGGTATCCCCTGCCGTATCCGAACAATCTCGGACGTCATCCTGGAGGTTACCAACGCCTCCAGTACAGTCCCTTAACCTTCCTCCCCCGAGACGAGGAAGTTCACTCTCCAGTCTCCTGAAGAGCCCAGCTATGAATGCGCCCAACTGGGAGCGTACACACGCAATACACCATAGCAGGACCAACTTCCCCGTACAACCCTTGTCCGAAATGACATTGCGTCTGGAAGACGTCATTCGAATTCAGGAGTGTATCCCGGAGGATGTAGCTATGGTCCTAAGGGAGGTATTGGAGTCAATGGGGATCGAAATATTGGGAGACGGTCTCAAATTCTCAGACCTACGAGTACAGTTCCTAACAGTGGGAACTCAACTGGAGATAGACCTCCCAGAGAAGGCCCAGCAGTGGCTGATGACCCCCGCGAATCGATCAGATTTTCTCTGGCTGTACAACGCCCTGTTGGACCCAGAGAGGATGTTGGAACTGTTAGAGGCAGAGGCACGTTACGGACAATCGTTCCGAAACTCGAGGGGAATACTTCCCCTCCTCCCTCATACCCATGGAAGGGAGAAGGAATTCTGTGGCGAAGCAGGGCTATGTATATTGTACCGAGCCTCTAACTACAGATCAGGAGCCGTACGGTTTGAACCTCCCCCTTCGAGGGTTAACATACCGAACTACCAGGCGATCCAAATACTTCGGAACGCAAACCTAGCGGAAGCAGCAGCTAAAATCGATGAGGAAAGTAACGAGGATGCTAACGCAATTGCTGCAAAAAATCGTAGATGCAGGAGATACACCACGGCTCACCTCCTGGCCCCAGTGGAGTCAATGCCTGATCAGGATAGTCCCGTCCGGGTCCGTAACGGGCAGACGGTATACACGTACATGCCCATGAGGCATATGCACCAGCTTCTGGTCAGGAGTGAGGAGTCCGAAGCGATGTTGTGTTCGCAGGAGACCCGACACCGGACGCTACTAGCGGAATCAGACACTCTGATGCTGTCGGAGGAACTTTCTGGATCGAATCTAGAAAGAGCTTTGGAATTCCGTCGCAGACTGGTCGCGGATAATCGGGGAACCTCGTATATGGTTCAATGCGAACTCGAAAGCATAGGGGAGTTCCCTCCGGAGAAATTTGACCAGAAAGGGCAGCTCCATGGATCTGATGGTCGTTTCCTGGCACAGAAACATTCATCGCCCAGGAATACCGAGGTTCCTGAACTCCTTAACCCCGGTAACACGGCCACGAGGAGCCCCCAGTTACGCTCTGGGACCTCCCCCACTGTACATGCCTTGGCTCAAAATGCGACTCCTCCCCCAGAGTTAACCTGCAAACGAAACCTTTAACCCCAGTCTCGACGCAGCGATACCAGTTTGGTGAGGTGAGGATGGATGGCGCACAACATTCATCCCGGATTTCCGGACAAGATCTGACAGCTCGGTTGGCTCCCAACCCTGTACACGTTCCTCCAAGACTGAGCAATCCATCAGTCATTCC